>NC_084732.1:23402030-23407030 GCF_033978785.1 Entelurus aequoreus
AATACTTGAATTTCAGTGAATTCTAGCTATAAATATACTCCTGCCACACAGGAGACCCGGGTCCGATTCCCGGCCAATGCAATCTGTTGCTTTAAGGGCAGCACGGTGGAACAGGGGTTAGTGCAGGGGTCACCAACGCGGTGCCCGCGGGCACCAGGTAGCCCGTAAGGACCAGATGAGTAGCCCGCCGGCCTGTTCTAAAAATAGCTCAAATAGCAGCACTTACCAGTGAGCTGCCTCTATTTTTTAAATTGTATTTATTTACTAGCAAGCTAGTCACGCTTTGCTCGACATTTTTAATTGTAAGAGAGACAAAACTCAAATAGAATTTGAAAATCCAAGAAAATATTTTAAAGACTTGGTCTTCACTTGTTTAAATAAATTCATTATTTTTTTTACTTTGCTTCTTATAACTTTCAGAAAGACAATTTTAGAGAAAAAACACAACCTTAAAAATGATTTTAGGATTTTTAAACACATATACCTTTTTACCTTTTAAATTCCTTCCTCTTCTTTCCTGACAATTTAAATCAATGTTCAAGTAAATTATTTTTTTTTATTGTAAAGAATAATAAATGCATTTTAATTTAATTCTTAATTTTAGCTTCTGTTTTTTCGATGAAGAATATTTGTGAAATATTTCTTCAAACTTATTATGATTAAAATGTTAAAAAAAATATTCTGGCAAATCTACAAAATCTGTAGAATCAAATTTAAATCTTATTTCAAAGTCTTTTGAATTTCTTTTAAAATTTTTGTTCTGGAAAATATAGAAGAAATAATGATTTGTCTTTGTTAGAAATATAGCTTGGTCCAATTTGTTATATATTCTAACAAAGTGTAGATTGGATATTAACCTATTTAAAACATGTGATCAAAGTTCTAAAATTAATCTTAATCAGGAAAAATTACTAATGATGTTCCATAAATTATTTTTTTAATTTTTTCAAAAAGATTCAAATTAGCTAGTTTTTCTCTTCTTTTTTTCGGTTGAATTTTGAATTTTAAAGAGTCGAAATTGGAGATAAACTATGTTTCAAAATTTAATTGTCATTTTTTTGTGTGTTTTCTCCTCTTTTAAACTGTTCAATTAAGTGTAAATATTATTAATTATTAATAATAACATAGAGTTAAAGGTAAATTGAGCAAATTGGCTATTTCTGGCAATTTATTGAAGTGTGTATCAAACTGGTAGCCCTTCGCATTAATCAGTACCCAAGAAGTAGCTCTTGGTTTCAAAAAGGTTGGTGACCCCTGGGTTAGTGCATGTGCCTCACAATACGAAGGTCCTGAGTAGTCCTGAGTTCAATCCCAGAATTGGGATCTTTCTGTGTGGAGTTTGCATGTTCTCCCCGTGACTGCGTGGGTTCCCTCCGGGTACTCCGGCTTCCTCCCACCTGCAAAGACATGCACCTGGGGATAGGTTGATTGGCAACACTAAATTGGCCCTAGTGTGTGAATGTGAGTGTGAATGTTGTCTGTCTATCTGTGTTGGCCCTTTGATAAGGTGGCGACTTGTCCAGGGTGTACCCCGCCTTCCGCCCGAATGCAGCTGAGATAGGCTCCAGCACCCCCCCCGCGACCCCAAAAGGGACAAGCGGTAGAAAATGTATGGATGGATGTTTGTTAGCTAGCCAGTTAGCACGTCTGCAATACAGCTTTTCTCTCTCAGCAGTATGTCATCTAACGAGTTAGCATGTCGGCAACACCGCTTTTATCTCTTCGCTGTTTGTCAGCCAACAAGTTAGCACATCAAGAACAAGAAGCTTTTGTGTGTGAGCACTATAGAATTGTGCTGAAGTCGAGCTGTTCTTGGCAGAGATGGCGGGCCAGCCCCGTGTCCTACAAACACACACAAATCATTTACATGCTGTCCTCGTCAAAGGCAGCTTCCCTCATCCCCGCCGAGCTCCGACGCCAACGCTCGCTTCCAAGTCGGCGTCCCCCGAGCGCTCCGATGAAGGGCCCGGGCGACTGCCAAAGATGCGATAAATGTTTTAAAGACAGCTGTTGACCCATTATTGTGACGCCACCAGAGAGGCGCTTTGGAGGCATCAGTGTTTACAAGGAGGAACACGGCGTTAAATAAAGCAATGGCGCTAATGTCGCTAAGGGCCTGGTACGCAAAAACAAATTGTCAGTCAAACAGTGCGCGGTTCTTTGATTGCAACAATAATTAGCCCCGCAGTGTTAAAGTCCTCTGGCGTCATAAATAAAATATGGCAGAGATAATGGATTTACACTCAATAATTCATATGATGCAGTGATATAGTGGGAGCGTAACACGCCGCTTAGACATCATCAAACACTTTTATTGACGTCTGGCGTTCTTTCACTAATCACTGTCGCCCAAACGCCATGTAGGCCGACCGGCGACGCACAGTCGGTCCTCGCGGCCAACAGGTCTGTGCAGCTGGACGAGGGTGGAACAGGCGAGCCAGCCAGAGAGTCCTGACCAATGTTCCCTCTAATTTTTCATGTGTGTGAGCAAACGCACATCACATGAGCAACATCAGACGTGCACACTGTGGCCACACCAGCGTCACACCTGTCCCAAACCTGACATCATAACAATTGAAATGTTTTATTAAAATAATTTTCTGATATAAGAGATGTTGCCCTCTTACAATGACAATAACAAAAAAAAACATGTTTTTCATGACCTATGTGCTAGTATTGTACACTACCGTTCAAAAGTTTGGGGTCACCCAAACAATTTTGTGGAATAGCCTTCATTTCTAAGAACAAGAATAGACTGTCGAGTTTCAGATGAAAGTTGTCTTTTTCTGGCCATTTTGAGCGTTTAATTGACCCCACAAATGTGATGCTCCAGAAACTCAATCTGCTCAAAGGAAGGTCAGTTTTGTAGCTTCTGTAACGAGCTAAACTCTTTCAGATGTGTGAACATGATTGCACAAGGGTTTTCTAATCATCAATTAGCCTTCTGAGCCAATGAGCAAACACATAGTACCATTAGAACACTGGAGTGATAGTTGCTGGAAATGGGCCTCTATACACCTATGTAGATATTGCACCAAAAACCAGACATTTGCAGCTAGAATAGTCATTTACCACATTAACAATGTATAGAGTGTATTTCTTTAAAGTTAAGACTAGTTTAAAGTTATCTTCATTGAAAAGTACAGTGCTTTTCCTTCAAAAATAAGGACATTTCAATGTGACCCCAAACTATTGAACGGTAGTGTATGTCTGGCTGCGGGTCCTGCCTTTAAAAGAAATGTTACCCCTTTCAGAGATTACATTTGGTTCCTGTAACTTTCTGTCTGTAAAATACATCTTTTTATTAGCATTTATGAACTCTAGTGACAATATTTCATGAATAATATCCTTAGATTAACATTCTTAATAAATGGCAGTAAAATAAGCACACATCTGATTGAGCAGTCAGTGTTACAACCTGGCATTTACACATTATGTGGCGTTGGGGTTGTCCGACTTTTTGTGTGGCCATAAACGCAGCACTGGCTAAGTGCCATGAGTGCGTGTGTTGGTGCAGGTGAGACAGAGCGAGCGGCTTCTGTTGAAACGACGGATGACAACGTTGGTTTAAGACTGGTTTGTATGGCAGAAAATTACCAGTTTTTATAGATAAAAGTTTTTTTTACTCATGTTTTTGGTGTGGTTACAAACAGTTTTGCTCAAAAAAGTGATTGATGGAATTTCCTGTCCGTAAAGTGTCTCGACAGACGATAATTGAACTGTGTTGACAAAGATTGTTTTATTCATTGGGGCCACTCTTGTTGTCACCTGTCACTCACAGAGTTGCATTGCAAAATCATACAGAATAAATTGTAATGTGTTTATTTTGTTTAAAGTTCGGAGGGGATTTTTGATTTTCTGCGCGGCATTCATTTGCAGTGCGCTGAGGACGCGTGAGCAGTGCGCAATTGCGCAGGCGCGCACCTTAGAGGGAACGTTGGTCCTGACTCCGGACGAAGTTCACAACAGGACGAGGAGGTGGAAGGTGGCGTCCCTGGAAGAAGCCATCTTGAATGACGTGAGTTTGTAAACAAACACAAACAACACTGGAAAAAAAAAAACAACAACACACAAACAAACACACTGTAATGTCGACACTCAAAGGACACAACATTATCGGCGGTCACTCGAACGAGAATGACGATCCTCCTGGTAGGGGTGTATCCCTTTATGGAGGATGCCTGTGCGTGACTTTGTTTAACGTGGGGAGACTGGTGCACAGTCACCACACGATCCTTGACAGAATCGGGTCAGGGTCCAGTGGCATGGAGTCCAAGACGACTGGGGACCCTTTTCTGCTGCAGCCTTCTTCCGCCATCGCAGCCGTTGTGGTAGTTCTTAAATCTACCGTCTTCAATCAATCAATCAATCAATCAATGTTTATTTATATAGCCCTGAATCACAAGTGTCTCAAAGGGCTGCACAAGCCACAACGACATCCTCGGTACAAAGCCCACATCTTCCGCCTGCTCCGCCGTTGAGGTCTTCACCGTATCGCCGCTAGGGGGCAGTCAGGTACTAGGCCTTTGCCAAGGGCCACCCGGGGTTACAGTAGTAAAGGGGTTAACCTCCTAGTGCCCTAAGACCCCATAGAGGAGCCTCCACTGCCGGATGCACTTTAACGTCATGCCCAGGACACCATTACCACAACATTAGGAACATCCTAGAGATCCAATAGAACCTATGTGTCAAAGTCAAGGCCCGCGGCCCGAATCCGGCCCAAATAGATTATCTACAGTGGTCAAAAGTTTACATACACTTGTAAAGACCATAATGTCATGTCTGTCTTGAGTTGCCAATCATTTCTACAACTCTTCTTGTTTTGTGATAGAGTGATTGGAGCACTTACTTGTTGGTCACAAAAAACATTCATGAAGTTTGGTTCTTTTATGAATTTATTATGGGTCTACTAAAAATGTGACCAAATCTGCTGGGTCAAAAGTATACATACAGCAATGTTAATATTTGGTTACATGTCCTTTGGCAAGTTTCACTGCTAT
>NC_084732.1:24099530-24284530 GCF_033978785.1 Entelurus aequoreus
GCGTTCAGTAGCAGCTGTGGGCGCCGGCGAAGCAAGCGAGCTGCTCTTCATCGCTGACTCGTCGTCAAGGAGACGTTTCCTCAGGTTCGCAAGTCAGCCTGTTACCTGCCACGGACGCGGACAGGGCGACAGGTGGCTGCGGGCCGCTGCTGAATGCCGCCAACGGCTCGTCGATCGACACTTTCGGCTCCAGGTTGGTGACTGTGTGCTTTCATGGACGCAAATTCCAGTGGGACTTTATCATCGCCGCCATCACGGTTCCCATTATTGGCGCGGATTTTCTGTGTGCTAATGGACTGCTTGTTGATGTTGCTAACCGCCGATTGATTGATGCTGTGTCTTTTTCAACTTTTACATGTAAGGCGGGGGGACTTGGACCGTTAACACACGCTAATTATTTGGTATCTGGTGACGTTTTTCAGCGTTTGCTGGCGGATTTTCCTTCATTAATCACTCCCGCTTTTTCCACCGCGGACACTAAACACGGTGTCGAACATTTCATTCCCACGGTGGGTCCGCCAGTTTTTGCGCGCGCGCGCCGTCTTGACACGGCTAAATCGACCATTGCTAAAGAGGAGTTTGCTACTATGGAGCGTTTAGGCATCGTTAGGCGTTCTAATAGCCCGTGGGCCTCGCCCTTGCACATGTTGCCCAAGTCAGACGGTTCCTGGCGGCCTTGTGGGGATTTTCGCCGCCTTAACAACATCACAACGCACGATCGCTACCCTATTCTGCACATCCAGGACTTTTCGGCGCGCCTGGCTGGCGCCGCCATTTTCTCGAAGGTAGACTTAGTTCGTGGTTATCACCAGGTGCCGGTGCGTGCCGAGGACGTGCCCAAGACCGCAGTAATAACCCCGTTTGGGCTTTTTGAGTTCCTGCGTATGCCTTTTGGCCTGAAGGGGGCAGCACAAACCTTTCAGAGATTAATGGACTCAGTTTTGTGCGGCCTCAATTTTGTGTTTGTTTATCTGGACGACATTTTGGTGGCGAGTCCTTCAGCCGAGGAGCACCAGTCACACCTAACACAGGTGTTCACACGTCTTGACGAGCACGGCCGGATCGTCAATCCTTCTAAATGTCAGTTTGAGCTGTCAGAGATTGATTTTTTAGGTCACCGTATTTCGTCGCTGGGTGCGATCCCTTTGCCTTCAAAAGTGCAAGTGGTGGCAGATTTTCCTCGTCCCTCCACTGTCAAAGCTCTGCAGGAATTTTTGGGCATGATTAATTTTTATAATCGGTTCCTTCCTCGCGCTGCCCACCTCCTGCAGCCTCTTTATGGTGCCCTACGGAACAAAAAGGCAAGCGATTCCCTCGAATGGTCTCCTCAGCGAGTCCAAGCTTTTCATAGGGCTAAATCCGCGCTCGCAGAGGCTGCTCTCCTCGCCCACCCTGTTTCCGCGGCGCCCGTGGCTTTGACAACGGATGTGTCTGATGTCGCCGTGGGCGCTGTGGTTGAGCAGCGGGTGGCGAATGTATGGCAGCCCCTTGCGTTCTTCAGTCGTAAACTGCGAGATAACGAGCGGAAGTACAGTGTATTTGACCGAGAGTTGTTGGCACTGTATCTTGCAACACGCCATTTTCGTTTTCTGTTGGAAGGTCGGTCCTTAACGGCTTTTGTTGACCACAAACCCCTGACGTTTGCCATGTCAAAGGTCACAGAGCCTTGGTCAGCCCGTCAGCAGTGTCACTTGTCGGCCATCTCAGAGTTCACTACGGACATTCAGCATGTGGCCGGTAAGGCCAACCCTGTGGCTGACTGTCTCTCACGCGTACTCGTGTGTCCCGTGCAGCTTGGTTTAGATTTTTCGGGAATGGCCACTGACCAGCCCGACGACCCCGACATCCGCGCACTCAAAACTGACGGTACAGCGCTAGTGCTCGAGGAGGTGGTAGTTCAGAATGGCGGTCCCGCCCTCCTCTGCGATGTTTCCACTGGCCGCCCTCGGCCGGTTGTCCCGGTAGACTGGCGCCGCCGGGTTTTTGACGCAATACACTCCCTGTCGCACCCTGGCGTTCGGCCTTCCGTCAAGTTGGTTGGTGCCAAGTTTGTTTGGCCTGGCCTTAGGAAGGATGTTAGGCAGTGGGCAGCCGCATGCGTGGCATGTCAGCGCGCCAAGGTCCACCGGCACACAAAGGCGGCCCTCGAACCATTTCCGATTCCGGTCAGGCGGTTTGACCACGTGCATGTAGACTTAGTTGGCCCCCTCCCTCCGTCGCAGGGTTATACACATTTGCTAACGATGGTAGATCGTACCACCAGATGGCCGGAAGCAGTTCCTCTTTCCTCCACTGCCTCGGTAGACGTTGCTCGCGCGTTTCTGTCAGCCTGGGTTGCGCGTTTTGGCACGCCGTCTGATATCACCTCCGACAGGGGATCCCAGTTTGTGTCGGAGCTTTGGTCAGCGTTGGCCCAGTCCTTGGGTGTGCAGGTGCACCGTACTACAGCCTACCATCCCCAAGCTAACGGCTTATGTGAATGTTTTCACCGGTCGCTTAAGGCGGCTTTGCGTGCGGCGCTCGTTGATAGCAATTGGATTGACCGTTTACCTTGGGTTATGCTCGGGTTGCGCTCAGCCCCTAAAGAGGATCTTGCAGCGGCCCCCGCTGAATTGGTGTTCGGTCAGCCACTACGCGTTCCGGGGGAATTTTTACCTGAGGGTGATACCCCGCGACCGTTTCCCTTTTTGTCGAGGAGGTCCTTGGCTCCCGGCCCGATTCACCACTGTTTCCCTAAGTCGTTTGTGCCGTCGGAGCTAAAATCTGCCCGTTTTGTCTTCGTACGTCACGACGCCCACCGTTCGCCCCTCCAACCGCCTTACGATGGCCCATTTAGGGTGCTGGAACGCGGTCCTAAAAACTTTGTGCTGGATATGGGCGGGCGCAGGGAATGCGTTTCTCTGGACAGACTTAAACCGGCGCATTGTGTTGCAGGTGAAGAGTCCCCCGCCGAGGTCTCCCCCCAAAATCTGTTCAGGTTGAATGTCTTTCGTCTCTCCCGGACCCTGATGTTTGTTCTGCTCCACAAGGCACACCCGCTTCGCGAGATGGACATTGTAGCCGTTACGGCAGGCGAGTGAGGCCCCCTGACAGGTTTTCTTTTTCCCCATAACTTGCTGTCTGGGTGTTCGGGGGGGGGGGGGGGGGGGGGGCTGTGTGGCGGGCACTAGGACCATGCTCACACTCAGCAGAATGGGTGTGGTTTTATGTACCTTCTTGGGCACACTATAAAAGTGCATATTGTGTTTTATTGTGTATTCTTATGTTGGCAGTCTTACAATAAAGACCTCAAAGAAACAACGCTGTGTTTCTTGCATTTGCCACAATATATAAATATGTGTATATATATATGTATATGTGTATATGTGTGTATATGTGTGTGTGTATATATATATATATGTATATATATATCTCAAGCAGACTTTGGGACATCGGTGGAGGTTTAGCTCGGACAGATGTTGGATAATATGAGCCTGACCTCCGCTCGAGGCGCAAAGTAGAAATAGGATGGAAGGCCGTAGCCCGTGACCTAATTTGCCGTGACGGTCCGTCTATCGTTCAGATTTTCACTGAGGTGTCCCTGTTAAATGGGCATAGTGCAGTTTTACAGGCCCCCCGCAGTGTGTTAATGTTGTGGGACAAAAAGTCTCATCCCAGTCCTGGCCTGAGGAGATCTAATGGTGGCTTTACAAGGCTAATTAACAAGCCATGAGCGAGGTAATGAACTTTTCCAAATGTGCTGGCAAACGCAAAAATAAATTACACCCCAGCGCAGGCATTAAAGGAAGTGTGAGTGTACTTCAGAGCCTTCCTGTGGGAGAGCCACGGCTGAGAAAATGAATTCGGAGCCGCTATCTTTTCATTGCCTGACCTGAGAGCGTCTCAGTGCGTGCCCTGGCCCGAGTATTGATTGCTATTAATTAGTCCTCTTTGCACCTGTCCCCAAAGTTGCTCGCACTGAATTTTTACAAGTCCACTCCCGGCTCTCCCATGGCCATTTGCAAGCATTAAATTGGCATTTTATGAATATGAATATCTTGTAATGCACCCTGTGCGTTCTGGAGGTGACGCTGACTTTAAGGAGTGATCCATTACAAACGGAAGAAGCGCTAAAAAAAAAAAAGTTTAGTCGTGTGCTTTGTATTGAGGACCTTCCGATGGATCATAGGATGGACATATAAAGCTACGCAACTGTTTAAATGCTCCGATTGATGTCTCTCTTCAAATAACTGTCTCTTAATAGTTGGCATTTGCGTAGTGTAGAAATGATGTGAACTTCTCAATATGTCAGCAGCTACATTTAGGCATCATGAGTCGAGGTAGGACTCTTTCGGCACCTTACGATTCGATAAGATTCCGATTTACTTGGGGTGAGGATTCGCTTAAGCATGGATTTTTGATTCAACACCATCCTCGTGTTTTATTATTTAGTATATACATTACAAAAAAAAAACTTTTCAAAACAAAAGCTGCTGCCTAAAAAAAACATTTAAAACAATTTATTTTTAAAATTCTATTTACAAAAATTACAATATTACACTAATAATAAAATAAAATAAAACACAACAACACTGACTTCAACCAAATCCCAGCTTTACTATACTTAAGAGAGAAATGTAAAAAAAAGCAATTGAGAAGACATACAAATACTTAAAGAATAGGAAAACCAAAACATAATAAAATCAACAGTATCAATAATAATAATATCAATAATAGTTGTTAGATGTGATGCAAGTGTAAGCCACTGTGACACTGTTGTTCTTTTTTTAATTGTTTTTATTTTGTGTGATATGCTGTGACGATAATGTCAATGAGGGATTTCTAATCACTGCTATGTTGGAATTCTTATTAATATTGATACTGTTGTTGGTATTATTCATTTTTGTTTGACTACTTTTGGATCGTTTTGTGTCATGTTTGTGTGTGCTCTCAATTGCTCCGTTGATTGCTATTCTGAATGTTGCTGGGCCGGGTTTGGTTTTGGAATTGGAATTGTATTATTATGGTATTATTGTGTATTATTTTGTTGGATTGAATAAACAAATAAATAATAAAATAAATAAATAAATACAAAATGTAAAAAAAAATGTTGTTTAATGGTTTTAATCCAAAAATTGATTCTTGAAAAAAAAAAGTGAAAAACATTTTTTTATTTAGAATTGAAATAAATAAAAATCACAATTTGGATGTAAAACGTTTTTTTTTGGAGCACTCCTAATAATGCGTGGTGAGCACTATTAATGCTGTTTGAGCGGTTTGCCTCTTACTGCCATTACAACATTGGTTGTGATGCTGCTGTGTTGTGCAATGAATAAGCCCTTCCACCAATCCACGTTCTACCGATCTCCCTCTCGGGGTCGCGGGGGTGGTTGGAGCCTATCCCAGCTGCATTTGGGCGGATGTCGGGGTACACCCTTGACAAGTCGCCATCACAGATAGACAGACAACCAATCATAGCATGCGCTTAAAAAGAGTAACTGAAGGGCTTTGATTACTCACTAGATATAGCGACAGAGTCACCGATGCCTCCTTCCTGGTCTTCTTATTCTCTGGCAGACCAGGTGCATATGTAATGTGTTAAGAATCGGAGTTATGGCACATACTACCGCCCACTGTATGACAAGTTGCAATCACAGACAGTCCCATTATAATGTGTTTATGAGGGGAAATGAACAGATAGCAGCTATCTGATAGCTTCAAATATATGTGTGGCAGCTAGTCTGTAATGATTAAGGACCAGCTTGGGCACCTTTCATGTTTTGTAACTTGCTTCATCTGGGGGGTTTCACAGCCCCATGCTGGTCCGCACCCCAGGCTTTGCTAATACTATAAATAATGGGTGGAGAAAGTACACCTTAAACCTGCTTCAAATGTGACGGTAAAAACATTTTTCATATTTTTTTTCCATACATCGCAAATCAAAGTGTGCACATTTGGACGACCCTGTCAAACTTACTGTATGTGCCAGGTGGACATCTCTCTTGAAGCGATGTAAATGCAAATTAGAGAAGAAAAGTTACGGAGAAAATGCCAGGCATCTGACAGTTTCTTGTCTAAGGAAGCCCCCTTGTTCCTTCCCCATAGTATATTAAACATTAATAGATTTTTGCACAGAAGCCATATGCTGTCAAGATTGATGCGTCTCTCGCTGATATAAAGTTCTCCTTGTGTCGTAGCTTTCTCTTTATCCTTTTATTGTCATCCTTCACTCTTCGTTTCCTCTCTCCAGGCAAATAATTAGTAGTTACGCAAGCTTTTTTTTTTTTTTTTGCTACTAATGTGACTCCTATGCCGGGGTAAATAACTTTTTGTTTTCATGGTTCCATCCCATAATGCCTTCTGGCTATAGTGAGGGAGGTTCGGTACTAGCAAGTGTTCACAAAGCATGGACAGCTGCACCCCATAATAAAAGATGCCTACCAGGCCGCCGGGTGCATTTCAGATGTAATGTTCCAGGCAGCACAACAGAGAACTTGTGCTTCTTATGGACTCATTAGGAAAGCCTGCTTTTTTTGTTTTGTTTTGGTGTGCCTCGGAGGCTCGCCACTGGAAGCATCCGCACATGAAGGTGCACAGAATGGTCGCGTAAAATGTTTGTAAAACGTGCTTTTTAATATCGAGTTGGCTGTCGTTCCGCATCATCTACTCTGTCGCGATTGTGTGATAGGCGCAGGGATGTTTGTTTGGAATTAAACGATGCCATTTGCTTATTTACTAGCCTGTGTTTTGAAGAACTTACTTTTGTTAGTAGATTCTTGTCTATTTCAATTAGGGTTGTGCGATACTAATTAATCATGTTCCGTACTACACCGCCTCTGAAAAGTACTGTTTTTTTTAATTTATATTATGTTTATAAACTCAGGAAATATGTCCCTGGACACATGAGGACGTTGAATATGACTAATGTATAGAGATGTCCGATAATGGCTTTTTTGCCGATATCCGATATTCCGATATTGTCCAACTCTTAATTACAGATTCCGATATCAACCGATACCGATAAATACAGTCGTGGAATTAACACATTATTATGCCTAATTTTGTTGTGATGCCCCGCTGGATGCATTAAACAATGTAACAAGGTTTTCCAAAATAAATCAACTCAAGTTATGGAAAAAAATGCCAACATGGCACTGCCATATTTATTATTGAAGTCACAAAGTGCATTATTTTTTTTAACATGCCTCAAAACAGCAGCTTGGAATTTGGGACATGCTCTCCCTGAGAGAGCATGAGGAGGTTAGTGCTGCAAGGGGTTCTGGGTATTTGTTCTGTTGTGTTTATGTTGTGTTACGGTGCGGATGTTCTCCCGAAATGTTTTTGTCATTCTTGTTTGGTGTGGGTTCACAGGGTGGCGCATATTTGTAACAGTGTTAAAGTTGTTTATACGGTCACCCTCAGTGTGACCTGTATGGCTGTTGACCAAGTATGACTTGCATTCACTTGTGTGTGTGAAAAGCCGTAGATATTATGTGACTGGGCCGGCACGCAAAGACAGTGCCTTTAAGGCTTATTGGCGCTCTGTACTTCTCCCTACGTCCGTGTACACAGCGGCATTTTAAAAAGTCATACATTTTACTTTTTGAATCCGATACCGATCATTTCCGATATTACATTTTAAAGCATTTATCAGCCGATAATGTCGGCGGTCCGATATTATCGGACATCTCTACTAATGTTTGATCCTGTATTGACTTGGTATCGGATTGATACCAAAATTTGTGGTATCATCAAAAACTAATGTAAAATATCAAACAACAGAAGAATAAGTGATTATTACATTTTAACAGAAGTGTAGATAGAACATGTTAAAAGAGAAAGTAAACAGATATTAACAGTAAATGAACAATTAGATTAATAATCCATTTTCTAGCACTTAATAATTTTGACAAAATAATAGAATGGAAAATGACACAATATGTTACTGCATATGTCAGCAGCTAAATTAGGACGCTTTGTTTGCTTGCTTACTAATAAAAGACAAGTTGTCTTGTATGTTCACTATTTTATTTAAGGACACACTTGCAATAAGAAACATGTTTAATGTACCCTAAGATTTTTTGTTAAAATAAAGCCAATAATGCAATTTTGTATGGTCCCCTTTATTTAGAAAAGTGCCAAAAAGTATTGAAATAATTTTGGTACCGGTACCAAAAGATTGGTATCGGGACAACACTAATTTCAATATAAAAGCCCAAAACACACACTGTACTACGGATTGATATAATATTGTATTCCCAAATAACAATGAATTTGGTCCACCATTAGACTTAATCAGGATTAATCCATTAATATGATTAATCCTGTTGATTTGATTAATTGTCTAATTAGTGTACAAAACTGATCAAATCTGGACCACTTGTAGTACCGGGGACTTTAAACAAGCTAACATAGTTTCTGTGCGGTCTCTTCAATAGAGTGCACATGACAGCGATTGTACAGTATGTGGGTGCGGAGAGGTTTTTTATTATTTATTTGTATCACTGAACACGTTAAAAGGGAAATGTCAATGCTAATAATGTGAATTTACGAAAACATTTTTTTTTTTTATGGCAGGCAGATAAATCTTTTTTATTTGAACTATTTTCCCTAAAATACGCATTTAGAGTATAAAGTGTGTTTTATCCAATTACTCGATTATTCAAACAAACTAACTGATAGATCACTCGATTACAGAAATAATCAATAATTGCAGCCCAAGTCCATCGTATGAATATTATTGTTGCTTGCCCTACTTGGCTGCAACCAGCAGGGGCGCTGTTCTTTTGCCAGTTACCTTTCTATTAAAGAAGTACAACATGACTGTATTTCATATAACTGTCATATTTACATTTTCTACCTAATCATTCAAGGAAATGTATTGAAATAAAAGGTCAATCTATCTTCAACCAAATTTTGTTTAAATGGATTTAAGTTCCTTCTTCATAGTGCTAAAAAATAAAAGCACATATTCCTTGGCAAAACTAACTGAACTTGATAAAACTGAAAATTAGATACGTTTTATCAGCCAAATGTCTTTGAGGCCACAATAGACTTAACTTAAGCCTACTGACTAACTGAAGCCTGTTTAGTTTTTCTTTATAAGTATAATATTGTTTGAAAACGGACACAAGGCTTTCGTCCTGGCAACTCACTACAACATGACTAAAGAGAAAATATGTCATCGTCGATATAGTAAGCTGTATCTGCTCTTTATGTGAAGAGACTCAACACCTGAATGCACTATCATATTATTTATTGTTTATACGTGTTGTGCATAAACGTATTTTTACACTTGCATGACCAAAACATGGCATAATGTAGTTAATACAGTTTTTATGACGGTGACTTTTCAACTTTGATTATTTTCTTTAAAATGGTGACTGTACCTACAATTTTGTGTGACGTTAGAGGTTCTCCTGGATATAGGGCTAGGTGTATCGATCTCATCATCAATGGTATGGATACCAAGGTGGGTATTGGTATTGGATCAAAACTAGCGTAAAGGGATGGATACTTTCTCTTCTTTAAGTCCAGCAAATTGCCCCATTTTCTGTGTCTTTTTGTCCGTCAGTACAGGGTTTCCCCCGAGATTGCCAAAATACTTGCAGCGGTGGGGGCGTGGCTAGGGGTGTGGCTAATACAACATGACATTATTTGCTATGATGCATATATTTTCTTTAAAAAGGCAAACACATGTATACACACCTTTGAAACACGTCTGTTATTAATAATTATAGTATTAAAAATGTATTTTTCCATTTTTCAATTGTTGCTGCTTATTGTGTACAATGTACTTTGTTTCTCTAATGATTTCTCCAATCCTGTTAGTCACTCTTTCTTTATTAAAACGCCTGGCAACAAATCTAGCATTTAATTCTGGTGTTATTGTAGACTGTACTCGTACTCGGAGACTCTTTACCTCTGTCGCTCCATGTCAGCGACAAAAAACGACTGGAAGTGCAGATATTCTGACCTCACACTTGCTATGCGCTTTCTCTAATTAAATCCCTGTTATCTTGAATTTTGAAGACTGCTGATATAATGTATCTCGGATACATTGAAGTACATCTACAGCGCAGACATGCTGCCTTTGATCCAAGCAACCTTGTGCGTATGGCTTACGACATCACAACATTTGGTTTCTGCAGCGCTAGTCCGATGATCAAATTACCGGTACTATCATTGGTAGAAAATGTATAGATAGTAAATAGTGCGCAAATAACTAACTATATATACCCATTCATACCCTAACTACCTGCTGCTGTTAATGTGTATGTTGGTGTGTTATGATGCTAATTTTTCCCATGGTCTGTGAACACACTGTGTCGACAGAGAATGAGGGAGTGCTGTTGTGTGTCTAGGAGGGAAGCAAGGAAACAGTCGTGTGTACAGAGGAGAAAATACTTGGGCCCGTTGTTAGCATAAAATTGGCAAAAAAAGCTAAAAAATAAAAAGTTGTTGGACTTTGTGTGTCTTCTTCTGGATGCTACAATAGATTATATTACTTTATTTTGTGAGGTGTGGCGGCTAATATCTTGCCATGGCGAACCGCCACAATCAAATAAGGGGATGTTTACATTTTAATGTTTATGTTTTTACATTGTTGCATTTTCTGTTATTTTGTAATAGTGACTTTTTTTTTTTACCAAACAATTGCATGTAGTGGAACGTAATCAGGGAATTATGTTTTATCCCTACGCTATCGCATTGTTTTATTTTGGTGTATTTAGTATTACAAACGTGTTTTTTCCTGTGTTCTCATAATTAACTAAATAAAATCAAACGCACAAAATTATTCAATTACCATAACATTTCAAGTCAAAAGTATGAGTATCAACAATATTTGCCATGCATGTGCAATACCAATTTTTTTAGTATCGCCCACCACTACTACAGAGCTTCAAAGATCAATTCAATGATAATTACGTTACATTTTAAATGTGTTGGTATTAGTATCGCCAATACTAGCCCCATATTGGTATCGGCTCGATACCAAAATTTCCAGTATTGCCCACCCCTACTGTGGGACCTAACAGACTTTGCAGACAAGTGAGTGCTGCAATGACTGCTTTCTAAAAAAAAACAATCTTCAAGCTAAATTTCTCCAGAGGTATTCTATTAGATGAGGTTGTTAGCTGGGACGAGCAGCTTGGAAAGGCAGAAAGCTAAATTAAACCTTCCCCCATCGGAGGAAAGTCATTATTTTTTTTTGCATATTGATAATTATTAATGCTCGATGGCGTTTTGAATCCTGCTTGTACTTTTCCTCTTGGTGTTTGCTCACTAACGTCGAGTTAAATGCTGGCTTTATCCATCGTCCAATTTAAGTACAGTTTTGAAACTATTAAAGCAAACAAGCCAAACGTAGTGAGCGGTACACTGGAAGGGTGCAGCCTCATGTAGGTCAGGGGTGTCCAAAGTGCGCCCTGGGGGCCATTTGCGGCCCGCAGGTCATGTTTTAACGGCCCCACGGCACATTTTAAAAATGCGATTGAAAAATGTTTAAAACGTAAAAAGTGGTATATTAGAGCAAGCAGGTGAAATGTAACAAGAAAATGTTGCAATGTTTACTCTAATAACACAAAGGTGCCATGCAGGCTATTTCTTTCTTTAAAAAATAATAATGAATCAAAATCATTGTCATTAGGAATTATTGACCTGTTCAAAAGGCTCCAATTACATCACGTTAAATATTCCACTTTGAGATATTTTTTGGGGAAAATCCAGCATATTTTGTGTTTGCCATATAAAAAACTGAGCTGTTTTTTTTAAGAGAAAGGCCTGAAATGAACAAACAAAAAACATAAACAACAATAAAACGTATAATTGACGGATAGATCTGAAGTTGATCTCGAGATTATTGTGTTAAAAGTAAACAGTAAAAAAATTTATCATTTTTACACTTTAATGAGAAGGACCTTTTTGGATCCCCAATAATTTTAGTGTGATTTGTTTTTAAGTGTCACTGCTCAAAAAATAATAATTAATTAAAATCAATGGTGTTATGAGTTATTGACCTTTTTAAGGCTCAAATTATTATATAATCTCAAATATTCCACTTAAAAAATGTATTGGGTGAAAATATTGCATATTTTGTGGTTTTTTTTCCATAAAAAAACAGGGTTTTCTTTGACAAAAAGAGCATACAACTTAAATCGTTAAAAACATTATATTGACAGATAGACCTAATGTTGATCTAGAGATTTAAAACTTGAATTATAAAAATAATAATACTGAATAATGACACATTTTTAATATTGTTTTGACCAAAACCCTTTGGGGTCCCGGGGATCAAGCCTGAGTGGAGGCCTACATGCATATTTGTTATACATATATTGTATTGGTTTTTAAAATAAAAAAATATCAAATTGGCCCCCGCTTGCTTTGATTTTTCAGTGTGCGGCCCTCAGTGGAAAAAGTTTGGACACCCCTGATGTAGGTGAAATGCACTGGCATTTCTCAGTGGACGCAGAACTAACACTTGAATCGTCAACATGAAGATACAGGTTGTTTACATGTTAATGCATTGCTCTTACAAGTAGACCTGTCACATTTGTATACCGTGTTATTTGGGGGAGTGTTTGCTTCGTGGTCTACATGCAAAACAGGCAGGGAAACCTATACGGAATTGCCTGTTGCAGTTTTGCCTATTTACAGATCTCAACAAATTCATAAAAGCCCAGTTTTGTCCATACTCAGGCTACGTCTTATCATATCTAAACTGTGCTGCCGTGCAGTCCTGTCTGGGCACAGAGGGATGTTTGGCTTCATTTGCATGTAAAGTGGTCCTCTGAAGGCGTGAGGTGCCTCCAGACAGCTACTCCCGTGTGGCCCGCCAGACTGAGCTCAGCCAGCACCCGCCCCTTTCTCTTATCCCCTATGCCTGCCGGGTTGGGGGGTATGGCAGCGGCGTGCGTGACATCTTAAGGTCCTGTCAATCTTCCCGACTATCGGACCGGGGGTCAGCCTTGAGAAGAGCGGGTTGGCAAGGACAAACGCGACCCGTTCGCAGAGACTCCCTTTGGCGAGACAGACAAAGAAGGCTTGGAGAAATTAAGCGAGCTCAAATCAGACCTCTGGGAGTAGAATTCCAACACGGACATGCTTCCGCCGTTTTATAGGCATTGACTAGAGCCAAAGTATGGAGAATTAGTAAACAAGGTGGATATCCAAATATTCATTGTTTTATTAAAACACAGAAAATCTCCAGCATGTCTGTTTATAAGGAGCCACCTTATTTAAGAGGAAGCAGGGTTTCCCCTAAACTACCAAGAAACCTGGGGCGGTAGGGGCGTGGTTAGGGGCATGGTCACGATGACGTCATTGAGTAATTTGCATAATTTGGATTTTCTTAGAAAATGCTCAAAATGTATACATACAATTAAAACAAATTTGTTTTATTCATTAGTATTAACTTTTTTTTATCGTTTTGCCATACTTTCCAATTGTTGCTGCTTTTTGTTGTTCAATTGTTGCTGAGTACTTATTTTTTCAAGTGTTTACAGACTTTTAATGAATTTTTTTTTAAGATTAAAAACCACTGGCTTTATTTATAGTGTTGTTATAGAATGTACTCATGTTTAGAGACTCTATTTATGTCCCTCGATGTCCCTGACTAAAGAGGCTGAAAAGAGCATGATGTCATACTAAAATTTACACATCTTGTAGATGGCTGTCTGCGAGTATGTTTGCAATATATATAAAAATCACATTCACATCACAGACATGCTGACAGTGCACCAGGCAATGGTGTGCATTTGGTTTACATCCGGTTTTGGTAGGGCGGTTTTCCGTGATCAAAGTCTTTTTTAGGTGGTCAAGTTTTCTGTATATCACTTGTCAATAGTGCACAAATAATAGGCTATATATATGTCAATTCATGCTGTAACGACCAGCTAATGGTAATGTTTTCTGTTTGTGTGGTTGAATTATTACCACTGTGTTACATTGCCTTTTCTTTTAACAACACTCAGTAAACTCAGTTCCAAAAAACTATTTGAAGTGTGGACTCGTCAGACCACAGAACCGGCGGCGTTTTTGGGTGTTGTTGATAAATGGCTTTCGCTTTGCATAGTAGAGTTTTAACTTGCACTTACAGATGTAGCGACAAACTGTAGTTACTGACAGTGGTTTTCTGAAGTGTTCCTGAGCTCATGTGGTGATATCTTTTACACACTGATGTCGGTTTTTGATGCAGTACCACCTGAGGGATCCAAGGTCACGGGCATTCAATGTTACGTGCAGTGATTTTTCCAGATTCTCTGAACCTTTTCAGGATATTACAGACCTTAGATGGTGAAATCCCTAAATTCCTTGCAATAGCTTTTTGAGAAATGTCTTTTTTTTAATTTTCGACAATTTGCTCACACATTTGTTCACAAAGTGGTGACCCTCGCCCCACCATTGTTTGTGAATAACTGAGCATTTCATGGAAACTGCTTTTATACCCAATCATGGCACCCACCTGTTCCCAATCAGTCTGCTCACCTGTGGGATGTTCCAAATAAGTGTTTGATGAGCATTCCTCAACTTTCTCAGTCTTTTTTGCCACTTGTGCCAGCTTTTTTTTAAAACATCAAATTCCAAATTAGCTAATATTTGCAAAAAAAAATAAAGTTTTCCAGTTCAAACGTTAAGTATCTTATCTTTGCAGTATATTCAATTGAATATAGGTTGAAAAGGATTGGCAAATCGTTGTATTCTGTTTTTATTTACGATTTGCACAACGTGCCAACTTCACTGATTTTGGGGTTGGTATATTGCATTCAGGCTAGCAGGTTTTCTAAAAGGATGCACCACAAAGGTATTCAGTCACATGACTGGATTACCAATGGTCCATAAAATGTAGGCAAAAGTATAGCGATTGGCACAGGCAGAAGAGGTCCATGTTGATGGACCTTTTTAGAAGCTTATCGGAGTTAATATAAGTAGACGCTGATGCGGGCTGACCCATCATGAGTCTTCTCATCAACGCCGTCTCCCAAACTCACAGTTTTGGTGAGCGAAGCGGGACCCCGCTCAGAGATTGTGTTTAGATAATGGCCATCTCCAATCATAGATAATCTGGCCCCCATCTTTTCTTCACAGACAAGGTCAGGGGGAGAGGATTCCCTAAGCGAGGAGAGGAGGCGATATAGATGGGGGGGAGGGGCGGCGCCTCTCAAATGATTTACTACTGAGATTCACTCAGCTGCCTCTATCACTCTCCGTTAACTTTTTCATCCTTGTTGTCGCTGCCCCTTTCCCTCATTCCACCCTCTATCTCTCAAATTCCTCCACGGAGCCTGGTACGCCTCGCTATCGCCCCGCTTCATCTTTCTCCTCCTCGCATCGCCGTACCAATGAGACACAGAATGGAGAAACCCGATAGAGGGAGAGAGAGAGTTTACTTTTTCTCATTCCGGGTCCATTTTGGAGTGAAGCAAATTGCCCTGGCCTTTTGAATAGAGACGTATAGCTCGTCTGGCCGTGCACTGTCAACGGAGCGAAGGAGTAGAGGTCCCATGCTTCATTCGTGTCTCGGTATCTGTGAGTGGGAGTTAAGACAGCTAGAATTGGGCAGAGCAAGTGGAGGTGATGTGGATTAGGTCCATTTGAAACAAAATGAGATATGACTCATTTCCGATTTAGGAGGTGCACATTAGGGAGGACCAAACTTAAAGGCCTACTGAAATGATTTTTTTTTATTTAAACGGGGATAGCAGATCCATTCTATTTGTCATACTTGATCATTTCGCGATATTGCCATATTTTTGCTGAAAGGATTTAGTAGAGAACTTCGACGATAAAGTTCGCAACTTTTGGTCGCTGATAAAAAAAAGCCTTGCCTGTACCGGAAGTAGCGTGACGTCGCAGGTTGGAAGGCTCCTCACATTTCCCCATTGTTTACACCAGCAGCGAGAGCGATTCGGACCGAGAAAGCGACGATTACCCCATTAATTTGAGCGAGGATGAAAGATTCGTGGATGAGGAACGTGAGAGTGAAGGACTAGAGTGCAGTGCAGGACGTATCTTTTTTCACTCTGACCGTAACTTAGGTACAAGGGCTCATTGGATTCCACACTCTCCTTTTTTTATTGTGGATCACGGATTTGTATTTTAAACCACCTCGGATACTATATCCTCTTGAAAATGAGAGTTGAGAACGCGAAATGGACATTCACAGTGACTTTTATCTCCACGACAATACATCGGTGAAGCACTTTAGCTACGGAGCTAACGTGATAGCACCGTGCTTAAATGCAGATAGAAACAAAATAAATAAGCCCCTGACTGGAAGGATAGACAGCAGATCAACAATACTACTATCAGGAGACACCGAACCAAACACTGGACCTGTAACTACACGGTTAATGCTGTGCCGCCTGTCGAAGCCTAGCAATGCTGTTGCTAACGACGTCATTGAAGCTAACTTAGCTACGAGACCTCGTCAGAGCTATGATAAAAACATTATCGCTCCACCTACGCCAGCCCTCATCTGCTCATCAACACCCGTGCTCACCTGCGTTCCAGCAATCGACGGCGCGACGAAGGACTTCACCCGATCATCGATGCGGTCGGCGGCTAGCGTCGGATAGCGCGTCTGCTATCCAAGTCAAAGTCCTCCTGGTTGTGTTGCTGCAGCCAGCCGCTAATACACCGATCCCACCTACAGCTTTCTTCTTTGCAGTCTCCATTGTTCATTAAACAAATTGCAAATGATTCACCAACACAGATCTCCAGAATACTGTGGAATTTTGCGATGAAAACAGAGCTGTTTGTATTGAGATACAATGTGTCTGAATACTTCCGTTTCAACCATTGAAGTCACGCGCAAACGTCATCATACATAGACGTTTTCAACCGGAAGTTTTGCGGGAAATTTAAAATTGCACTTTGTAAGTTAACCCGGCCGTATTGGCATGTGTTGCAATGTTAAGATTTCATCATTGATATATAAACTATCAGACTGCGTGGTCGGTAGTAGTGGGTTTCAGTTGGCCTTTAAGTAGCTTCAGGCCACCTTTTGAAAATCATCTTTTTTTCCCAATGCTAAATGGCTGCCTTTTCCATGTTGGTGTTGCGTATTTACGTATTTTAACTTAAAGTTGTCATATAATGATTTTTATCTACATTCAAAACACTTCCTTGGGGTCTACATAAAATGTAAAATTATGTTTTACAGACCGTTTTCAAGCCACTTTCTGACTGTTTTGTTGGAGGTCTTATTTACGTGCTTCCAAATCGACAGCCTCTTCTCCCTTTTCCTTATAGAGTGTACTGACTAGTGTTGTCCCGATACCAATATTTTAGTAGCGGTAACGGTACCAAAATGTTTTTCGATACTTTTCGGTACTTTTCTAAATTAGGGAGACCACACAAAAACGGCATGATTGGCTTTATTTTAACAACAAAATCTCACAGTATGATAAACATATGTTTCTTATTATTATGTATTATTATTTATTGATTTATTATTATTATTATTATATTTAATATTATTTGATTCCCGAGCGGGGCCACCTATGCTGCTTATTATTTATTATTATTTATTTATTATCCTTATTATTATTGATTCCCAAGCACAGCCACAGCTACTGCTCACTGCTCCCCTCACCTCCCAGGGGGTGGAACAAGGGGGATGGGTCAAATGCAGAGAGTAATTTCACCACACTTAGTGTGTTTGTGACTATCAGTGGTGCTTGAAGTGTACTTTAACTTTAAATGTATTGCAATCGAAGAACAATGTTGTCCTTAAATAAAATAGTGAACATAGAAGACAACTTGTCTTTTAGTAGTAAGTAAACAAACAAAGGTTTCTAATTTGTCTGCTGACATATGCAGTAAAAAATTGTGTAATTTTTCATTCTATTTTGTCAAAATTATGAGGGACAAGCTGTAAAAATTGATTACTAATCCACTTGTTCATTTACTGTTAATATCTGCTTACTTTCTCTTTTAACATGTTCTATCTACACTTCTGTTAAATTGTAATAATCACTTATTCTTCTGTTGTTTGATACTTTACATTAGTTTTGGATGACACCACACACTTGGGTATCAATCCGATACCAAGGCTCATACATTGGTCATATTCAAAGTCCTCATATATCCAGGGATGTATTTCCTGAGTTTATAAACATAATATAAATGACGACGCGGGAATCGGTACTTTCAAACAGAGTATATTACCGTGTTTGATTCAATAGTACCGCAATACTATACCAGTACCGGTATACCGTACAACATTACTACTGACAGATAATACGTTTGAACTATTCAATACTTTGTATTAGAAATAGCAACAGCAACAACAGTTTGCCCCACAACAGCGGGACAGATAAAAAGAAGGATTTTATTGACTACAAGGTCGGACTACAGTTGCAGACTCGCGCAAACCTCTTTGGGTAACATTTTAGTACTTATGTCCTGTGGTAAAAACGTCCCAAACGGAGCAAATTCTCAACGGCTCGTTTGGGGGAAGTATGAAGGAAGGAATGAAAGTTTATTTTATAAATATCTCCACCATGCCTCCATGGTTTGATTTCACATTTTTGGGACTTATGTAGGTCCCAAATACACAAAAAAACAGGTATACCAATAGGTTAGAAAAGTTGTTTTTGCATAATAGATGGCGCATAATAAAGATGGTTACCACACTATATTATAGTATATACAAGTAAGACCCAATATTGTGCATTATTTATATCAGCCAAGTGCAAACGCACAATAATGCTTTTATCCCGTTTGTGTTACCCCTTGTTTTAGCCCTTTGCCCTTGGTTTTAAAATAATGGTTTTGAGTAGGGATGTCCGATAATGGCTTTTTTGGCGACATCCGATATTCCGATATTGTCCAACTCTTAATTACCGATACCGATAGCAAACAATACCGATATATACAGTCGTGGAATTAACACATTATTATGCCTAATTTTGTTGTGATGCCCTGCTGGATGCATTAAACAATGCAACAAGGTTTTCCAAAATAAATCAACTGAAGTTATGGGAAAAAGTGCCAAAATGGCACTGCCATATTTATTATTGAAGTCACAAATAAATAAATGATAAATGGGTTGTACTTGTATAGCGCTTTTCTACCTTCAAGGTACTCAAAGCGCTTTGACAGTATTTCCACATTTACCCATTCACACACACATTCACACACTGATGGCGGGAGCTGCCATGCAAGGCGCTAACCAGCAGCCATCAGAGGCAAAGGGTGAAGTGTCTTGCCCAAGGACACAACGGACGTGACTAGGAAGGTAGAAGGTGGGAATTGAACCCCAGTAACCAGCAACACTCCGATTGCTGGCACAGCCACTCTACCAACTTCGCCACACCGTCCCGACAAAGTGCATTATTTTTTTTAACATGCCTCAAAACAGCAGCTTGGAATTTGGGACATGCTCTCCCTGAGAGAGCATAAAGAGGCAGAGGTGGTGGTGGTGGTGTGGGGGGGGGTTGTAGGGGGTAGCGGGTGGTGTATATTGTAGCGTCCCGGAAGAGTTAGTGCTGCAAGGGGTTCTGGGTATGTGCGGATGTTCTCCCGAAATGTGTTCGTCATTCTTGTTTGGTGTGGGTTCACAGTGTGGCACATATTTGTAACAGTGTTAAAGTTGTTTATACGCCCTCAGTGTGACCTGTATGGCTGTTGACCAAGTATGCTTGCATTCACTTGTATGTGTGAAAAGCCGTAGATATTATGTGACTGGGCCGGCACGCAAAGGCAGTGTCTTTAAGGTTTATTGACGCTCTGTACTTCTCCCTACGTCCGTGTACACAGCGGCATTTTAAAAAGTCATAAATATTACTTTTTGAAACTGATACCGATAATTTAGAAACCGATACCGATAATTTCCAATATATTTAAACCATTTATCGGCCGATAATATCGGCAGTCCGTTATTATCGGACATCTCTAGTTTTGAGCGGATGTAACATTATTGGATGTTTTACAGCTAAGGATACATTATGGTAATTTGTCCCCTCACTGCCTAGTTGGTTCAGTACATGGTTGCTGGCAGATAACTTTCGTTTGGATGTGTAGTGTAAAAATGACAACTGTTCCTTCCACCAGTTCTAAACAACAACCACCTTGCACACTAGAAAAAAAACAAAAACAGAATGACTGGTAATAAACCACACATGAGGGAAGTTGCAGTAACACAGTGTTGTGTTTAATGATGAATATAGAGCAGTGTGAAAATGTATTCCCTTTTATGTAGCTAACAATGGGAATGAAGGAATGCTTTGAGCTAATTTTGAACCATTTTTCTCAGTAAAGATTGTGTGTTTTAGGGTCCTCATCTGAGGGGCCTTGGGCAAAGCCTTCCGGGTTTATAAAATCATGAACTGGGACATAGCCATTGCCGTTTTGTGGCATCGGCATGTCCCCAGCGACGTGTGAACCGTCTCTAAGGGAGAGCCTCCACAAAAGAGGGTCTTCCAGACCCCTCTAAATGGAATAATGCCTGTGTCGATGAGAAACCCAGGACCTCTTCACACCTTCCGTGATGGGTAATTGCCGATGTCTTGCGAGTGATGAATGTGACTCCATACTGAAGGTACAAATGTCCCCTCTTGCTTCTCCAGCTTTGACAATCCTCCGGGAATAGTAGCTGACTGGTCCTTCCATAAATGAATCGTGTGCCGGTGCTTCTCTCTTTCTTAGTCAGCCTTAGCCGGTTCCGTCTATTTCCCTTTAACCACATGGCTTCATAGTAAATCTCATTTCATTGTCAGCTGCGACCGTGGTTTACTTCCCTTGCCGGGCGGCCGACTTCCTGTTGCCATTAAAGCTCAATATCTCTGCTGGGGCCTGTCTGCCGGTCTTATTTCAATCCCGGCCTGTCCCCCCATATAGAAACTTCATCTAACAGACGGGCGACGGCCCTGCCAGCCTAAGAGCCGTTTGCATTTCATTCACACTGCCTGTTCATCTCAGTAGCCTCTTGGTTAAAAAAAAAAGTGGGTAGTAATTGATATTGGGACCCATCCATCCTCCCCTCTTAAGCCCAGAGATCTAATTTATCTTGGTGAGAATGCCAATTGGCTCTTACACAAGCCATGTCGGTCAGACTTTGCCTGTTTTTAGATGTCCATTAATTAAAGTGTCAACATGACGAAAATAAGACCTACTTTGGGGGTATGTGTGTGTGGAAATTGACCATCTTATTGGCCGTATAAATCACAAATGTGGTGTCTCATCAGACTCACCCATCCAAATGGCCTCTGTTCAACACATTTTTAACCGGCTGAACCAGCGTTAAGCTCAGTGATGGTAGTCAGTCAATACAAGCATGCTGCAAGAGATTAAGGATAATTTGAAAGCATGTTTTATATATTGGGGGGAGGCCACGGTTTTAACTTTGAACAGAGCTTTAAATGGTAGGTTTGTTTCTGTATGAATACTAGAGAAGTAGGAGAGAGGCACGTTTTTGCAGCAGGTTTTTATGCCCGTATGGCAAGTTAGGAATGTTTTTAGCAGTTTTAAAAATATTGCAAACTCGAGATGGGTTTAACGGTCTTTGAAAGCAGCCGGATTTTGAGGGGTTCAAAAGAGCGGCTTGTTATGTTTTGTTAAGTAACTCAAATATCAGGAAAACTATCACTAGCACAGGTTGCAGCTATAAGATCCGAATATCAGAATAATTAAAATGTACATATTCTAACAATATATACCTTGTGGAAATTATTCTGAAATATTATTATTTACTTTGGCTTGTGTTTGTACTGTATATAAATTAAACAAGATGGTACCATAGCACATACTTGCCAACCTTGAGACCTCCGATACCCGGAGGTGGGGGGTGGGGGGCATGGTCGGGGGTGGGGCGGGGCGGGGGGCGTGGTTAAGGGCGTGGTTAATAGGGCAGTATATTTACAGCTAGAATTCACCAACTCAAGTGTTTCATATATATACTGTATATATATATATATATATATATATATATATATATATATATATATATATATATATATATATATATATATATATATATATATATATATATATATATATATATATATATATATATATATTTATTTATTTATTTATTTATTTATTTTTATTTTTTATTTATTTATTATACATATAAATAAAAACAATTCTTGAATTTCAGTGTTCCGGAGGCTATCCAGTAGATGGCAGTATTGTCCTGTTTAACTTCTCCGTTTATGACTGAGTATATCATTTCGGCCACCGTGTTCAATGGAGAAGTCTTTCTACAAAATGTACAGGCAACATAAACATACCCCTTCCCCTTCGAACTGTCCTGGATGAACTGAAATTCTTGTTTCCATTCGTTTTGGAACTTGCAAGCGTATTTCTTCATCTTGCTCGTCGACGGCGTCGCCATATCTGTAACTTCCTCGTTCTTCTGCTTCGTCTCCTTGTTGTGTGCGCAGTTGTGCACTCTAATCTCTAAAAGCCGTAGATGTTATGACGTCCTTGGGCAGGCAAACTGTTTATATTGTGGGAAAGCGGACGTGAGAACAGGCTGTCCCCACTCAGGTCCGCATTGAGCTGGAGGGGGCGTGGCTGAATACCGGGAGTTTGTCGGGAGAAAATTTCTGCCGGGAGGTTATCGGGAGAGGCGCTGAATACCGGGAGTCTCCCGGTAAAACCGGGAGGGTTGGCAAGTATACCATAGCATCATGATTTTATAATGAGATGACTATTTTGCTGGTGGCACAATAAAAACACTGCATTAAGTTGAGCTAATTTTTCATATTTTAACAATACAGAAAAATTATACATATCAGACTCAAGTGCGTATATGTTTATGATACATATACAGGTGCTGTAAATACAAGTACAATAAAAACAATCATTATAAAAAAGGTGACTGCAAAACTGTACTACCCTACCTGCTGAACTACTGTGTTTCAGCCGCTAATATTGCTTAATAAAGTGGTGTGTGAAAAATGTTTCTATAAAGTCGGCTCGCAAACAAATGACTCCCGAATGGGAATCGGTTCTCAACATTCACTTAAAGTAGCCGTTTAAAAGTCTTGACTCGTTCGGGAATGTCACATCACTAATGCAAACAAGCTTTGAATTTCTCTCTATTCCAAGCATCATTGAAACCCTTTTTGAGTATAATTCTACAATAGCTAAACCCCAATATCTCAGCCTGACTTATGATCGCATTGAATTGTTTCTCTAATTTTATTGGCACTCGAATGGTAATATGCATATGAAAGGGGCAGTTTTGTAAAACATATTATGTGCTGATTATATATTCATATGATTTTGTAGTTACAAGTACCCTGTTGTGGGCAGCCATACCTGCGATGTAGAAAAGTATTGTTTTGGTCATAGACTTTTTACTCTAAACTACTGAAAACTCCCTTTTACCCCATTCTGTTGGCAACACATGGCAAGGAAACTCTGAGCATTCAGACAACCTGTCTTTCGGTAATGTTACGATTTTCAACGCCAGGGAAGCAAGAATTAGGCGCTTGAACGCACAGTAAGGCCCCGCTTTTTAAAAATGCGCTAGCTTGATGCTAGTTTACATTGGCTATGCCGTATGAATGCGACTGATTAGCATTAGCAATTTTACATGGTAATTTTAACACCACCACATTTGGTAATGAAAACTTCAGCTAAGATGCATGTTCCAGTGAAGCTGCAAGTCTGTAATAAGTACAATGCTTCCAGTATAAATAATTTGAAGGGCTTAAAATGAGACTAGACAGGCACATTCAGGTTAATGGCAAAGACTGCTTCCTAGCTAGGCAACCCACCGTAGTGTCATCAAACATCTTGGAATAGCAACTAAATGCAAAGTCTATAATACTTGCAAATGCGACTTAGAAATGTAATAAAAAAACAAGATATAACCACTGGACAGCACAGTTATTATAATCAGCTCATTTTAAATGTTACATGAAAAAAAACATTTATTAATAAACAATTAACGTTTACTATATATAATATACATAATAAACTTTAATTGTTATATATATATATATATATATATATATATATATATATATATATATATATATATAATATGTAAATATTACATATATGTTATATTTTATATTGCTACTATGGTAATTTTTTTGTCTACTTTATACCTGCATTATCCTTTCCATTCTTTGTAACTGAGCTACCGTATTTTTCGTACTATAAGTCGCTCTGGAGTATAAGTCGCACCGGCCGAAAATGCACAATAAAGAAGGAAAAAAACATATAAGTCGCACTGGCGTATAAGTCGCATTTTTTGGGGACATTTATTTGATAAAACCCAACACCAAGAATAGACATTTGAAAGGCAATTTAAAATAAATAAAGAATAGTGAACAACAGGCTGAATATGTGTACTTTATATGACGCATAAATAACCAACTGAGAACGTGCCTGGTATGTTAACGTAACATATTGTGGTAAGAGTCATTCAAATAACTATAACATATAGAACATGCTATACGTTTACCAAACAATCTGTCACTCCTAATCGCTAAATCCGATGAAATCCTATACGTCTAGTCTCTTACGTTAAAGAGCTAAATAAAATTATTTGATATTTTACGGTAATGTGTTAATAATTTCACACATAAGTCGCTCCTGAGTATAAGTCGCACCCCCGGCCAAACTATGAAAAAAATTGCGACTTATAGTCCGAAAAATACGGTACTGTGTGGAACAATTTCCCTTGTGGATCAATAAAGTTTGTCTAAGTCTAAGTCTAACACACACAAAAGTACCAAAAATTGGTACTGTTGGTTACCCGTATCGATTCCCAGGTAATTGGTACCGTATCAGTTCAAATGTGAAAAGTACCCATCTCTATCTATGACTATACATTGTGACTCTTTTAATGTGTGTGGTGCATAATAATTTTTAGTATAGTTTATTTTTTATTTTTTATACACTACCGTTCAAAAGTTTGGGGTCACATTGAAATGTCCTTATTTTTGAAGGAAAAGCACTGTACTTTTCAATGAAGATAACTTTAAACTAGTGTTAACTTTAAAGAAATACACGCTATACATTGCTAATGTGGTAAATGACTATTCTAGCTGCAAATGTCTGGTTTTTGGTGCAATATCTACATAGGTGTATAGAGGCCCATTTCCAGCAACTATCACTCCAGTGTTCTGATGGTACAATGTGTTTGCTCATTGGCAGGGGCGCCGCTAGGGATTTTGGGCCCCATGAAAAGAATCTTTACAGGGCCCCCAACACAGCGGCAACATTTTTTGATGCTATTTTACACACAATTATGCATTTTAATGGGCCCCCCTCCATCATGGGCCACTAGAATCCGTCGGCGCCCCTGCTCATTGGCTCAGAAGGCTAATTGATGATTAGAAAACCCTTGTGCAATCATGTTCACACATCTGAAAACAGTTTAGCTCGTTACAGAAGCTACAAAACTGACCTTCCTTTGAGCAGATTGAGTTTCTGGAGCATCACATTTGTGGGGTCAATTAAACGCTCAAAATGGCCAGAAAAAGAGAACTTTCATCTGAAACTCGACAGTCTATTCTTGTTCTTAGAATTGAAGGCTATTCCACAAAATTGTTTGGGTGACCCCAAACTTTTGAACGGTAGTGTATGTTTTCAGTAGTTTAGTGTAAAAGTGTATGATAAAAGCATACTCCATTGTAGTGGTGCTCAAAGTTTGGCGTGCGCCTTCCCAGAGGAACAACTGAGAACTTCAAGCACTGGGAAAAATGTTTTTAAACCTACAGTTACATAATAAGGAGAAAACTGAAAAAAAGACAGCGGAAAACTCCAGAAAATAAACTTTGGAAAATTGGTTAGAATGTCTTTTAGGATGTAAGGCGTGGCAGTAATTGTGTGCATTATGTGCAGTAGTCTATCATGTTGGCATCCATTGTAGCCGGTCACCCAGGAGGGCAGTCTTCGCATCTGCGGACCCTTCCCATGTTTTTTTTTTATTTTTCCCATTTTGTGTTGTTGGAATTTTTTCCTTGCCCGGATGTGGGTTCAGATCAGGGGAGCCTTTCGAGGCACTTGTGATTAAGGGCGGAAGAAATGAACTTTGATTGAAGAATGATTGATTTTGGTGTTAGTGATGACTTCAAAAAAGTAAGATGGTTGTCCCTTAGTTGAAAAGACCCTGCTGGATACTATAAGCGTATTAATTCAATAACAGAAGTAAAGTAACATATTGTGGTGTAGCTCAGGGCTTGTCTATCAGACTTACCACTAAGTGAATGCGTGTTTCCTGAAGCCTCCGGTCGGAGGTTCAAGGTTTCGAGATGTACTCAACCTTTTTTCGCCATGTTTTCCTCTATTTCGTCTTTGACCTGCCCACAGTGACTGTGAACCGCGACAGCCCCCTTTTTTTTTACTGGCGCAGATGGAAAGTCAATAGAAGCAAGTGACCTATATTAGTGCCTGCACCGCTGAACTCCCAGTGCGTCTTAAGTGAGAGTAGAATATTAAGGATTGTGTCTGCGTGTGTGTCTGTAAGGTTATTTACCTCCCCGTCCTTCGCTGTCTGCTGGCTTCACCTGGATGGGCCGGTTCATCTGGAGGGAAAGGAAGGAAGAGGGAGGTTAGTGTAGAAACAACGGAGGCATTTTTAATTGATCACCTTATAGGTGTTTCTGGTGTGTCGTGAGTGCTTTGTTAGCTAAACACAAAAACTCCAAGCAGTGGGTTTAATTAATCCACAAGGCCGCCTCTAGAGATTGCCCACAGTTGAGCAGAATTAGCACTTTTCAATGACGGAGTCACACTGGGTGTCAGATGGCACTTGGAGATTAATGCCATTACATCAGAGCCACTCCCAGACCTTCAGGCAGAGGTCCTTTCTGGCTGGCCCTCATTCTTCCTGTGCCCCTTCTGGCTCCAGACTCCCAGTCACCAGCTATATCCTACTCATCTCTGGCCCCCCCTCAACAATACGTTTTTCCCTTGCCGTCGTCTGAAAAAAACACTTTTTGATATAATTATCTGGATTTCACTTGTTTATTATTATTTCATGTTAACAGATTAGGTGTTCATTGTTATATAATAAAGCATAGCTTAGTCATTGTTCAGTTTGTTCTTTATTTTTGAATATATTGAATAGTGTTGTCCCGATACCAACATTTTGGTATCGGTACCAAAATGTATTTCGAAACTTTTCTGTACTTTTCGATACTTTTCTAAATAAAGGGCACCACAAAAAACTGCATTATTGGCTCTATTTTAACAATCAATCTTACAGTACACTAAACATATGTTTGTTATTGCAAGTTTGTCCTTAAATAAAATAATGAACATATGAGACAACTTGTCTTTTAGTAGTAAGTAAACAAACAAAAATTCCTAATTAGTCTGCTGACGTATGCAGTAACATATTGTGTCATTTATCATTCTATTATTTTGTCAACCTTATTAAGGACAAGTGGTAGAAAATAAATGATTAGTCTACTTGTTCATTTACTGTTTGTCAAGACTTGGACTTAGGCGTGGTTTGTTATCCCGTGGTGCAAATGATTTGGACCGAACATGGCGTGAAGATGAATACATATTTAATTTTAACACTCAAAAAAGGAATAAACAAAAAACTCGCACAAAGGCAGAACTATGGACATAAAACAAAACTTGCAAACTATGGCATGAATAAAGAAAACTTACTTGGACGAGAAAAGGGCATGAAAAAGAGCAGGATGGATCATAAGGGTGTGTAGAGAGTGTGATGTCGCCAGGCTGACTTCCTGGCAACAATGGGTTTAAATAATAGTGACATGATTAGTGAAAACAGGTGCGTGACTCAAAACGTGAAACAGGTGCATGACATGACAGGTGAAAACTAATGGGTTGCTATGGTGACAAAACAAACAAAAGTGCACAAAGAGTCCAAAAACAAACCCGAACATGACTAAAACAAAACATGATCACACAGACATGACACTGTTAATATCTGCTTACTTTCTCTTTTAACATGTTCTGTCTACACTTCTGTTAAAATGTAATAATTGCGTATTATTCTGTTGTTTGGATGCTTTACATTAGTTTTGGATGATACCACATATTTAGGTATCAATCTGATACCAAGTAATTACAGGATCATCAAGTTTTAGAGGCGGTATAGTACCAAATATGATTCATTAGTATCGCGGTACAATACGTATACCGGTATACCGTACAACCCTAATATTGAAGTAATTAACATTTATCTACTTATTTTTTTATTTAAAATGTAAAAAAAAAAATGTCTTTGTTTTTATTTCATCACTGGACAATCTATCTTTTGCTACACATTCTCTATTCTTTGCTCTCCCAGTTAGAAACAATTTTGATAGACAATTACAGTGAAACCTCAGTTTACAAAACCCTCTTGTACAAACGTTTATGAGCCACAGATCGAATAAAAATACATTTTGGTGTACGAACCTTGTCTGTATACAAATGTTTAATCCACCCATTCAATGAGTCCCATTGTGTGTCTCGCAGCGCAGTCATTTTGTGCCCGGCAGCACATCCATTTTGGACAGGCTAATCGATATCCCATGCTCATTGAGCCAACACAGCAGTGCTGTCGTTAGCTACTGTGCTACTAATCAATTAAACCCTAAAAAGGCACACCAAGACAATTAACTGGAAAAGTAAAGTGGATGTTATTCTTATTCGTGCAGCTGGGTTGGCTCCAGCCCCCCGTGACCCAGAGAGAGACTAGCGGTAGAAAAAAATGGATGGATTGACGCTTAATCATTGTAGCAACCTGGCTGTTAAAGTTTGGAGTTTTGTGATTTCAAAGTAAGTGCACCACAGGGCTAGTGATAGTGGGTGTGCGTGTCAACAGTTCAGCTAGTGGTTGTTGTTTCTACTTTGTTATTAAATAGAACGTTTTGTTTAGTTTAGTTTATTAAGGACCCCCATTAGTCTACACCGCAGTGGAGACCATTCTTCCTGGGGTCAAGGCCACAAACATCACACAATCACAAAACAGAAGATTACAATGCAGTAAAACATGATCAATAATAACATTTTGTAATACAAAAATAGCAACAAAAAAATAAAAAAAATAAAATAACTTGGAGTTTACATAATAATGTTCATACTAGGGCTGCAACAACTAATCGATTAAATCGATTAAAATCGATTATTAAAATAGTTGCCGATTAATTTAGTAATTAATTGGATCTATGCTATGCGCATGCGCAGAGGTTTTTTTTATTTTTATTTTTATTTTTTTTATTTTTTTTTAATAAACCTTTATTTATAAACTGCAACATTTATAAAAAGCTGAGAAACAATAATCAAAATAAGTATGGTGCCAGTATGCTGTTTTTTTTCAATAAAATACTGGATAGGATAGAAATGTAGTTTGTCTCTTTTATCCGATTATTAATCGATTAATCAAAGTAATAATCGACAGATTGATCGATTATCAAATTCATCGTTAGTTGCAGCCCTAGTTCGTACCAAAGATAAAAAAGAGCAATATAACAATATATATATATATATTTTTTTTTTTTTGCAAAAATAAAATAAAGAGCCATAGGCCTACAATATATACATTAGTGTACCAAAGACAAACAATATTCTAAGTGACGAAAAAGTACCATATTTAATAAAATATGACATAAAGTACATACAAAATCAAGATAATATCAATATAAAATACGATAACCAGAAACAAAAATTTCAGCAAAAAATAATTCAATCCATCACCCCCGTGTTATGTTTGTTTGATAACATATATTACTCTATAGCACGTTATATTTTTTTCAAAGTGTACAAACTTTTACTAAAATGTGGACTTTTGTAGATGCTGGAGTCCATTACTAATGTTTGCATTGTTTCTCATGGAGAAATGTGCTTCATTATGCAAACTTTTTTATGTACGAACCCTTGTTCAGTGGCCTTGTGGTTAGAGTGTCCGCCCTGACATCGGTAGGTCGTAGGTTCAAACCCCGGGCGAGTCATACCAAAGACTATAAAAATGGGACCCATTATATCCCTGCTTGGCACTCAGCATCAAGGGTTGGAATTGGGGGTTAAATCATCAAAATGATCCCCGAGCGCGGCCACCGCTGCTGCTCACTGCTCCCCTCACCTCCCAGGGGGTGGAACAAGGGTGATGGGTCAAATGCGGAGGGTAATTTCACCACACCTAGTGTGTGCTTGACTATTTATGGTACTTTAACTTTTAACTTTAACTTTATTCAAGACCCGATTTAGTTTTTAAATCAATGTTCTACTGTATTAGTAATTTCTTAGACATTGGAACGGGTAGGATTGGATAAGGTCTGATTCGTTCTGCTCCTTTTCAGACATCTTGAAATAACACGTGAATCTACCACCTCTAACTCGTTAAGCACGCGTGAAACAAATACAACCATGCCCATAACCAATTTGGCGCCGCTCCGGTCAGCCAGGCACCAACCTGCCCTTGCCTTCCCAACTGGTTGGCTTATACATAATCAATAAGTAGCATTTGAAGAGTCGTTTCCTGAGTTGAACGTGTCAATGCGAACTTCAGAAACACTCTTTAAAAACTCCCTTTGCTGCTTCTTTTGCTTGCATGTCTTGTATTTCATCTGGAGTCACTCCCGAGAGTTCAGCTGCAGAAGCAGAAAAGCACTTAAAGTAAGCCCCCCTCGCTTATCCAGGCCATGTGTCATATTCCCTCGCATTTGTCAGGACCCGGACCCGTCTGTCTGAACTCGGCCATGCGGACAGGTCCAGCATGTGACCGACGCAAGGCGCTGCCCACTCGGATCACCCAGCATCGGGGCGGCGCGGTGGGTGTTGTTTGGCCCCCTCAGGCGGTGCAGCGCTCTGACAGCAGCTGTGACATGAGCCTGGACCGCAGCTAAATATAGAGGCGGATGTGGTGGACATGTATAGACAAGCGTATACGCGGTGACACCCCCGCAAAATATGCTGCGACACCGAAACAATGCTGATGCACACGTCACATAGTTAAGGGTGTGAAGGCTCTTTGCAAACGCCTGCTGACAAATTCCGCAAACCGCAGCTATATATTCTTCATAGACAGTTTGAGTGTTGTTTTACTTTGCCTCTTGCTGTTCCTTCAGAGTAACATCTGCCACATTTGAGGCTGCCGCTGTGGACACTACTCCGCAGTATCCACTTTGCTGTACTGGCCTGTTTTTTTTACTGCCCTTAGTCTCATTTATTGATTACCGTTTTTCCTTGAATTGGCGCCGGGGCGGTTATTAATTTAAAACCTCTTCTCACTCCGGCGCTTACCAAAGGCATGCGGTAAATTTAGGCCTGCGCTTATAAATTTAAGTGTGATGTAAGGATACCATCATGAAAAGCACATTTAATAAAACAAACGTTATTATGGTCTTACCTTTTACTTATAAATGAAGTCCATGCGCAGCTTCTTCTGACCAAAAGCATCGATAACTTGTTTATAGGAGTCTTCCTTATCTTTCTTCAGTTTTAAAAGTATCTCTGTCTCGATGGAGATATTCCTTTAATTATTACCTCCTGTTTCGATTGAAATTCCAATTTAGAAAACTGTTTTATTTTAGATATGTAATCCTCCATGTTAAAAGTGCAAGCGAGAGGAAAAAATAAACGATCGCTGCTAAAGCTGTTGCTGCTTGTTGTCACTTCTTCTGCAGGCGAGTAGTCGCAAGAAGGATCACTAGCGCCCTCTACCACCAGGAGGCGGGAGTCATTTAATGACTCATATTTGACACACGCAGATACGGTATATTAATAAAACATAGCTGCTTACTGTTCTTTTTAGCATATTCAATGGCTTGGACCTTAAATCCTACTGAATAGCTCTTAATCTTCTTCCCTTTATGCGATTTTAAATTACCGGTATTGAAATCAGCCTCCTCCATTTTGAAAATGATGACAGGTGAAGTGTCACTCGTGACGTGACGAGTTTGACCCGGCGGAAGTTCTAGGCATATGCTAATTATTTGCGAAACGAGTTTGACCCGGCGGAAATTCTAGACATGCGCTAATAAAAATAATATTTTGCGAAACGAGTTTGACCCGGCATTAATCCAGAGCCGGCGGTAATGCTAAGCATGCGCTAATTATTTTGCGAAACGAGTTTGACCCCGCAGTAATTCTAGGCAGGCACATACTATATACCTGGCGGCAATTCAAGGAAATACGGTACTTTGTTTTTTCTATTGCATACCTGTTTAGGGTCATGTTTGAGTTGGTATACTGAGGTGTATACCTACAAAATTAGCTAAAAAAAAAAAGAGAGCTTACTAACGTTGGCCACCAGTTTAGTGGCCTTGTGGTTAGGGAGTCCGCCCTGAGACTGGGAGGTCGTGAGTTCAAACCCCGGCCGAGTCATACCAAAGCTTACGAAAAATGATACCCATTGCCTCCCTGCTTGGCAGTCAGCATCAACGGTTAGAATTGGGGGTTAAATCACCAAATGATTCCCAAGTGTGGCCACCGCTGCTGCTCACTGCTCTCCTCACCTCCCAGGGGGTGAACATGGGTCAAATGCAGAGGATACATTTCACCACACCCAGTGTGTTTGTGGAGATCGTTGGGACTTTAACTTGAACTTTAACTATTACCCCTTTGATTTTGGGCAGGATGCAATTGGTTGCCAGTCAATCACAGGGCGCCCGTAGTCTCCTCTTGAATAACATGTGTTACCCTTGCGTAGCCAGTAAATACAGGAGACCTTTCTTCTCCTCCATTGTTTGTTACCGTGTCTCCTATACATTCAGTGGCATTTTTTCTGCCACTGAAGAGGAACTATAAAGAAGTTAATCATTTTTGACTTATAAATACAAAGGTACTGGGTTCGATACCGAGCCTGGGGTCTTTCTGTGTGGAGTTTGCATGTTCTCCCCATGACTGCGTGGGTTCCCTCCGGGATACTTCGGCTTCCTCCCACCTCCAAAGACATGCTCCTGGTGATAGGTTGATTGGAAACACTAAAAAATTGGCCCTAGTGTGTGATCGTGAGTGTGAATGTTGTCTGTCCATCTGTGTTGGCCCTGTGATGAGGTTGAGACTTGTCCAGGGTGTACCCCGCCTACCACCCGAATGCAGCTGGGATAGGGACAAGCGGTAGAAAATGGATGGATGGGTGTTGTTACATGGTTTGGTACTCGTGTCAAACAATGCCATAGCGTCAAATGATAAGGTTCATATATGTTAGCGTGAGCTTGCACGGAAGTTTGGATGCCTCTGTTTGTGGTGTTTTGCGAAGTGATGCCTTTTTTATAGACATTAAGTCAAACTCCCAGCTTAAAAAAAGGGATTATTTTCATTTGTATATGAATAGTAACACTGACATATGACATGCAGTAACATAAATACTGCTAAAACAGCTGGTTTTATGCACTCTATGAATCAATCGGAGAATATGCAGGTGTAGCTAATGTCGTGACCGAGTGAATTCATAAGGTTTATGAAGTTTATTGTGAACCGTGTCTGGAAAAAAAAAATTGCAGTGATATTAAGATATATATTTAAGCAATTTACAAAGATACATTATGATACTTTTGGAGAGGGTGGGTTGTGGTTCAATTTGCAATCTGAGAACTTCTCCACAATCAAACATTTTGATGACAGATTTTAAAAAATGGGTGATAATTATTTGACAAGGGAGCAAACTGTATCCAAAATGTACACCTAAGCATATCTATATAACTAATACGTACAACCTACCCCAGGGGTGCCAAAATGTTTCCACTGAGGGCCACAGACTGACAAATCAAGGGCCATTTTGGTAGTTTTGACCGTCTAAACCAGTGCAATATATATATTTTCTTTCAAAGAATTAGAAAATACAATTTGGTACACATTTTTTGTAAATGCTGAAGAGCTAAAGCTGGCCATATAGAGTCAAGTAACGGAAAATATGAGCAAAATGAGCTAAAATAAAACGAGCTAGCATGCTATCAGTAGTATGCTAACATGCTAACAACAACATGCTTACAGTTAGCATTAGTGAAATACCAAATGTATATGATACTGATTACCTACTAAATTAGTTAAAGAGCTGGTATGCTAATGTTAGCATGCTAAAATGCCAACTGAAACCTGCATCAAGTACTAAAATACATTACTCTTAGGGGTGTTACTTGTTTAAAATGCTGGCCTGCTAATGTTAACATCCATCAAAAAAAAAACATCCATCAAGTACCAACATATGACTGAGGTGTATACCTACAAAATTTGCTAAAAAAAAAGAAGTTAGAATACTAACGTTACCATGCTAACAAATATGAAACAAAATATTTTACTTTGAGCGGCATACCTGCTATATTAGAATGTTAACGATTGTGCTGTGGGCCGATAAAAAAGTTGCTATGTGACGCACTTTGGAGCCCAAAAATATATTTTTTAAAGTTTTTTTAGCGTAGATCAAAACCGTCATAGGTTGTGCTTACAGATTCTACCAACTACAAACGTGGTACTATTTTTAAGCGGAAACCCCCAACAAGGCCAGTGGAGCTGAAAAAAAATAAGTCCACTCCAAGGACAACAGTCACAACTCAACAACGTACTCCGCCTTTCTCTGGCACTGTGCTCTCGGACTGCAACTTTCTGCCGTAACTTAACATATCCCACAATGCACCATTCCCACAAGTTATGCTTGGCATTTAGATCGTCCAGATGTTTTAGTTACATCCGAGTTCAGAGGTTGGAACAGTCTATTTCTGTGTGGATATCGATGTTTCCCAGCGAGTCTTGCGTAAAGGTCGCGTTGCATGCAACAGCCATGCATCAGGCATAATATAGGTCAGTTGTAACATTGTAAGCAGTGTGTGTGTGTGTGTGTGTGTGTGCTTTAAATATGCCAGTGTCACAATTTGTCTTGCCTAAGAGGTTAAGGAGAGCCCCGAGTCCCAACATCTCTGTACGGTGATCAGTCAACTTGTAGCACTTTTAAACGGCAACAATCGAGGCTTCATTAGTGGCCCTGAGCCCACTGCCGCAACAAGAGTCATTAGACACCCCAAAAGTACACTTGGGGGTTGCTAGGCAACAGAGTGGCAGTGCCCGGCAGGCAGACGAGGCGGGCTGGCCCGGCAGTCCGCCAACCAATTGGCACTTCTTTCTTTTCCCTTTTTTATTTTTTTTTTCCTTCCTCCAGTCGGTCCAAAGAGGTCAACGCAAGAGTGAGGAAGAAAGATTCTCCTAACTCCCACACCTTCCAGCATGTCCTACTTTCTTGTCCATTTTTACTGACTCTGACCAGGACTTTCTTTTTTCTTTTTTTCCCCGAGTGCAAGTCTGCTGCAACTTCTGGGCCAACTATTGAGTCATTGCTCAGCGCACATTTGCTTATGGCAGCAGCTAAAGTCGCTTCATTTTATTAGTAGCAAACAACTTTACACAGGAATAGAAGTCCACGCTCCCTCCCCGCCTCACACCAGCACAAAAAATCTGGGGGCTCAATAACAGCAGGTGGCTTAGGTGACATCTTAATCCCTTATTACCGAGTGCAGGATTAGCCAACAGATCAAGGCTGAGTTAATTATATGAATTCATCAGAGGCTGGGCGAAGAGGCAGCCTGCCTTTCCCCTTTGGGCCAAAGCAATCACACCGCCCATCCTCTCGCACACACTCCAACCAAAACCAAGTGAAAGTGTGTCTGTACCATGAAGCTAGCAGGTACAGTGTGTTAGCATCGCAGTATCCAATACACCAAGGCTATTCGACCTAAGGGCTCAGGGGCCGGACATTGATATGTGGATGTTTCATGAGGAAGTGTGTCAGGTTCAAACACTGATGACACCTATTAAACAGACAAAGAATCAAGGAATCAAACAGAGACAGAATTACATTTGGCTCAGTGAGGAGAGCGCGTACACCTGTACCCTTTTACAGTGTCTAACCACGCTCTGACGAAAGATTGTACGCCTCCTCTTTTATTTGGACTTTCCCTGATTACATGGCAACAGCTGTTTCTAAAGGGATGGGGGTCGTAAACAGCCGCCGCCTTTGGTTACAAAACAGTTCAAAGAAAAGGTCGGTTCAAAGAAAAGGTCGTAAACAGCCGTTGCCCCTCCGTCACAAAACAGTTCAAAGAAAAGGTGCCTGGAGGGGGGTCAGGCCCTGCTTCCTCTCCGCTTTGTAGATCTCAGGTCAAGACAAAATCTTCTTGTGGATTACAATACATCAAAGAAACCGACACCCTCATGTCGCTCCCCATCCTACACAGGGGAGTTTTACAAGCCTTTTGTTTGGTAAGATCAAAGACAGCTCATTGAAACACAAAGTTTTGTGATAACTTAGATACAATTATTCTGACAAAGTGCCTCCGCTGGTTATATTTCTTTGAGACTGTGTTTACTAATTCGAAAAATTAAAGTCAAGCCTGACTTTAATTTTTCGAATTAGTGATTGTACTGCAAAAAAAAAAAAAGGGATTACTCCCTATATGTGTATATGTATGTATGTATATATATGTATATATATATATATATATACTGTATTAATGTGTGTATGTGTGTGTGTATATATATATATATATATATATATATATATATATATATATATATATATATATATATATATATATATATATATATATATATATATATATATATATATATATATATATATATGTATCTGTTTATATTTTATTTTATTTCTGATAATTTATTATGAATGTATTTTTTTTTTCTTTGTTCATTTAATCGATGCATTTGTAGATATTACTTTGTTTTTTGTTTTTTTTTGTTTTTTCTTTCTTTTTTTGGGGGGTGAGGTGGGTGGTATGGGTGGGGTATAAACAAAAATATTTTGACATTTAGGGAAGACAATAGATATATGATTTATGTGAATATGATGTAATGGATAGGAATGTCTGATGCTGGATGTCAATAAAAATAAAATGAAAAAAAAAAAAAGAGACTGCGTTTACTTACCTTATTTTTCGGACTATAAGGCGCACTTAAAATCCTTTCATTTTCTCAAAACTCGACAGTGTGCCTAATAACCCGGTGCGCCTAACGTACGGAATAATTCTGGTTGTGCTTACCGACCTCGAAGCTATTTTATTTGGTACACATTGAAATGATAGGTGTGACCAGTCGATGGCAGTCACACATAAGAGATATGTGTAGACTGCACTATGACTCAAGTAAACGACACCAGCATTTTATATGTTCCATTGAAAATATAGAACATTGCACACGGCGCTCAAAAATCTATCAACATGTTTTAGTACGACTTTGGTAAGCTACGAAGCCGCACCGCTTGATGGATTGTACTGTGCTTCAACATACGAGTATTATTATGGTGTGTGTATAAGGGAATACACATTATCTGGCGTTTTGTTTCGCAATATTATGCGAAAGCAACTTTTCTTACCTTCTAGGTACCCGCTGATCTGTATTTGGGATCTGCATAAGTCCTGAAAAATTGCGCATGTCCGCCTATGTAGTCCCTAGTCGATAAGCTTCTTCTTTTTCTCCAACTACTTGTTATTGGACATTCATCCTCCGCTGTTGCCATTTCTAATATAACGTTAATTAAGATTCTATACAAGTTTAAGACCTCTTGATTTCTCACCACAGGTAGTTTAGTTCACAGTGTTGTGCAGGTGCATGCAAACAACAAAGTATTACATCGGAGTCACTCCACAATACATCTTAGGGTTTTCATAAAAGAGATGTACGCTCTAAATTGGACCTGTCGTGTAAATCCAGCCATTCAGACGCAGGTCCTGGTCAAATTAACTGCACAGACAACCGGGAACAAGACGACGGTTAATTCATCCGGCAGACGTTTGGATGCATGGGGTAAGTGGGCGGGGATATGCCCCCCCATCCAACCCCCCCGCTCATGTCTTGCTTTATATTTGTCTCTCTGTGCCCCTTTGGCCTCCAAAACCAATATGCTTCCCTCCACAGCCCCTTAATGGCTTGATCAATGCTGACAAATAGGCAGCTCATGCTGTCTTCTGCCTGGGAACTCAAAGCTCTGTGCCTACGCCAACGCACCGCTCCTCATCTCTCCTCTCACTTTTTCCCCGTCTTTTTTTTTTTTTATTACCCCCCCCTCCCCTGCTCAGCCACATTTCCCCTACTTCATGCTCTATTTACTTTATGTCTATACATTCACTTTTTGTCTTTCCTCTACTCTCCGGCGTAGAATCTATATTTTTCATTATTTTATGATGAATAAAAGTGAGCTTAAGACACGGAGGGTTGGGAAAGCAATAGTGTGGAAGAGAGGAGCTGGCTTGCATTTTTACTTTTTTTTTTATTTTTATTTTTTATCCAGTGAAGGACTACATTGGAGTGTGTACACCTGAGTGTCTTTGGCTAGCGTGTGTGTGTGATTGATAATAGTGCAGCGGAGAGGGAGCGAGACAAGGTCAGCGCTGGCCCGTGACCACGCTTGACCACGCTTTGGTAGAAATTGATGCTCATAAAGTAAACAAAGACAAAATGTTTTTTTTTAGCAGTCTGTAAGATGTGCTGTAAAGTTATTAGAAAAACCTATGGAAATCATTTTACGCTTGGAAATTATTTATATCTATCAATTTATAGCAGGGGTGCCCATATATATATATATATATATATATGTATATATACATGTATATAATATATATATATATATATGTATATATATATATATATATATATATATATATATATATATATATATATATATATATATATATATATATATATATATATATATATATATATATATATATATATATATATATATATATATATATATATATATATATATATATAGTACAGGCCAAACGTTTGGACACACCTTCTCATTCAATGCATGTTCTTTATTTCCATGACTATTTACATTGTAGATTGTCACTGAAGGCATCGAAACTGTGAATGAACACATGTGGAGTTATGTACTTAACAAAAAAAGGTGAAATAACTGAAAACATGTTTTATATTTTAGTTTCTTCAAAATAGCCACCCTTTGCTCTGATTACTGTTCTGCACACTCTTGGCATTCTCTCGATGAGCTTCAAGAGGTAGTCACCTGAAAGGGTTTTCACTTCACAGGTGTCATAGTTTTGATGCCTTCAGTGGAAATAAAAGAAAACGCATGGAAATGACAAGGTGTGTCCAAACTTTTGGCCTGTACTGTACTGTATGTGTGTGTGTGTGTATATATATATATATATATATATATATATATATATATATATATATATATATATATATATATATATATATATATATATATATATATATATATATATATATATATACACACATGTGTTAGGGCTGTCATTGTTAACATGTTCACACATGTGACTAATAAAAAAAAAATATTGCATTACCATCAATGGATGACGATTAATTATAGTGTTTGTTTTGGCCGCCGGGCAGCGATCACGTCACACACCAGTGTGATGATAGTTAGAGAGATGTGCTCTGCGCCCTTCAAAACGAACTCCGATGGAACTTTGGATAAAACTGAGGTCATTAGTTAGTATTGCACCTTTAACAGTTAATTTTACTCATTTTCATTAATTACTAGTTTCTATGTAACTGTTTTTATATTGTTTTACTTTCTTTTTAGTTCAAGAAAATGTTTTTAATTTATTTATCTTATTTTATTTTAATAATTTTTTTAAAAAAGGACCTTATCTTCACCATACCTGGTTGTCCAATTTAGGCATGATAACGTGTTAATTCCACGACTGTATATATCAGTATCGGTTGATATCGGTATCGGTAATTAAAGAGTTGGAAAAAACCCAGAATATCGGATATCGTCAAAAAGCCATTATCGGACATCCCTAGTTTGGGCACCCTTGATGTAACTCATTTTGAATGTTGCTCAATGTAATGGTAATGGTTTTGTTGGTTACATTGAAGAACATCGCGTTTACCCATGCACAAATCACTGTGTCCAAAAAGAAGTAGGAAGAAGTTGAGCTTTTTTGAGTGGAAAATGACAGGGACAATTGGCTTTAAAAGTCACAGGAAAAAAAAAGGGATGATGTTTTGAATTAACATCTCAGTCTTTTGCCGCTTTCCAGCTAAATGATACCCAGCACTAGGGTTGTACTGTATACTGGTATTAGTATAGTACCGCGATACTAATGAATAATTCTCGGTACTATTCCGCCTCTGAAAAGTACCGGTCCGCCAGCCCTGCATGCTTCAAATATGCCTCACTACACTAAAAATATATGTTATATATATATATATATATATATTTTTTTTTTAAAAATAAATATCTTCCTAAGAAATTTCATCTATATTCATTAGGCATAGCTGGAATGACTAAGAGGAAAATGGCCCACAATGCCCAGGTTATAGGCTCTCTTAAGTGTTAAAATATCATATAAAAATGTTAGAATTATTCGTCTGATGTACAATAAAATTCCAAAACGTTACAGCCAAATTGTAAAACACATACTAAAGGTAGATTGAGGTCATATGTATTAGAAACTAAATTATCTCTGAAAAATTATTGCCTAGACTTATGGTTCTCTATGAAAGATCTGTTCAGGTGATATATTTTCTCAGCGGTTTAAAATACAATTATCTCCCTCGGGGAATATTTTGGCGCTCCTAGATCCAGAGGTGGTTGTTCTGCCCCGGCCCAAATTACAGCTTCCATCACCCATCAGTCACACCTCAGGACGCCCTGCCCCTCATCTCTGTGTGGAGGAAGAAACAGGGCCAGCACAGCGGGAACGTCGCTCTCTCTCAAATTGGAGCGCATGTTCACCGCGAGTCTTCCTGTGAGGCGGGAAAGTCAGAGGAGAGTCTCGGTCGGCCGAGTTTTGTCGGAGGGTTTAGAAGCCGAGTGATTCGGAAAAACGCACGGACAGGTCTCAGTGTGAAGTAAAAGGGAGGAAGAAACGGGGGCAGGAAGCTTAGCATAGGGTGGATGGTATTCAAAAAACGTTGCCGGTTCTTAGCTTTTGGGGGTGAAATGCAGATTTATTTCCCATATTTAGTTACATAATGTAACACATTAAACCAGGGGTGTCAAACGTACGGCCCGCGGGCCAAAGTAAGCCCGCGAACAGGCTTTATCCTGCCCGCAGGATGAGTTTGTTAAGTATAAAAATGAGCCAACATTTTTGAATGAAAGAAACAGCTGTTCTAAATGTGTCCACTAGATGTCGCAATATTAATTCTTTGTATCTTTATAGATGATGCTACGTATGTAAAAAAAACAAAAAAAAAACACACATGATGCCTGTGATGAGGTGGCGACTTGTCCAGGGTGTACCCCGCCTTCTGAAAAACAGTCCGACCGGAACTCTCGAATAACTAAAGTTCCTTGGGTGAATAATATAAACTCACTACACCGGTATGTTTTAGTGCTTTCATGGCGAGTTTACTGACAGATATAAGTAAGAACTTTACACTACTTTATATTAGAAATGGCAACAGCGGAAGATGAATGTCCCATAACAAGAAGATGGAGAAAAAGAAGAAGCTTGTCAACTACGGCGTCGGTACAAAGGCGGACACGTGCAATTTTTCAAGATTTATGCAGATCCCAAATACAGATCAGCGGGTACCAGATGGTAAGAAAAAATGCTTTTGCATTATATTGCGAAACAAAACGCCAGATAGTAGGTCGTACCTTATACACACACCATAATAATACTCGTATGTTGAAGCACAGTACAATCCACCAAGCGGTGCGGCTTCATAGTTTACCAAAGTTGTACTAAAACATGTTGATAGATTTTTGAGCGCCGTGTGTAATGTTCTTGATTTTCAATGGAACATATTCAATGTTGGTGTTGTTTACTTGAGTCATATTGCAGTCTACATGTATCTCTTATGTTTGACTGCCATCTACTGGTCACACTTATCATTACACCATGTACCAATAAAATAGCTTTGAGGTCGGTAGGCAAAACCAGAATTATTCCATACATTAGGTACACCGGGTTATAAGGCGCACTGTCGAGTTTTTAGAAAAAAAAAAAAAAGATTTTAAGTATGCCTTATAGTTCGGAAAAAACGGTAATTAATGTAATCAATAATGTGCATCATTTACCTTAGAGAGAGGCCTTCTATGATATCTCCTTCAAGCTGATTCTCCTTCAAACACACCATCAGCAGTTTTTCCATATTTTCACTGATAAATGTTCGCCATTTAGATGTTATTTTACTATACTTGGCTGGCGCTTCTTCTCAGCACTGTCCTCCACACTCCAATGGTTGGACGACAAAGTTATATTGATCTCTCGCAATAAGCTAATGCTAGCGAGTAAGTAGGGAGGACGGTATGAACTTATGTGATTTGGGAATTTTTTTACACAAACCAATGCTTGTAACTCAAATCTTGCTTGCAATTTAAAGCATAACATTTAGCTTAGAGACAGCTTTCATCCCAAAACACTCTTAAATTGGGGCTGTCTTAAGTTGAGGTACCACTGTACAATTGAACATGGTCAAGCAATTAGGCACTGATTCATTGTGGTGTGTTTTCTCCTTTTGTTACAAACTAATGTTCATTTGTTGAAACTGTTAGAACTATATTTCATACCCCCAAATTATTATTTTACCACAGTATTTTTTTTAATTCAAATATATTTCCTGATTTGCTGATTAGACTTAGACTTGGACTTCCTTTTATTGACATTCAAAATTTGAACTTTACAGTACAGATAAGAATGACATTTCGTTGCATTAGCTCGTTGTAGTGCAGGATAGAAGAGCAATAAGGTGCAGATATAAATAAATAAATAGATTACTGTACAGATAAATATATTGCACTTTTGCATATGCATCCACGTTTATGGATGTATGTTATATTGTCTTTATATTCCAGCGAGTTAATCCGTTTTTGGGGGGAATTGAGGGGATTATTATGATGCGTTCAAGAGTCTTACGGCCTGAGGGCAGAAGCTGTTACAGAACCTGGAGGTTCTGCTACGGAGGCTGCGGAACCTCTTTCTAGAGTCTAGCAGTGAAATGAAAGACGTATAGCCAAGTAATGCAGCAAAGGAAGAGATGTCACCTCTGATTCTAGGTTGCCATGGCAATAACAGACGCCACTCTCATCCAAGCCACTGTCCATCCACATGATTTTAAAGCTCCTATCTTAAGGTCAAATTACTCCCACACTGTTGCTGTAAATGTCACATCCAGCAAGCCGCTTATTCCTTCCTTGTTTTTGTTTTGTCTCCCTAATCTCACCTCTCATTCCCTGTAATTGCCTGGTGGGCTTTGACATTTTATTCATCTCCCCGTCTATGCCTTGGCCCCTCTTGAGAGGTTCCACCCGCTTTTGGCATCGCCCCTCCATCCATCCACCGTTGAGGCATTGTGTGCTCATAAAGCTTCTATCTTAGCTTAATTTTTGGTACTGGTCTTGAGGTGTGATGGGGAAGCGAATGAGAAATTGAGCCATCGTGTTATCCTCTGCTCCATAAAGCCTCTTGTCTTCTCCTGGGCTGCAGATGGATTGCTGTGGAGATCCTTTGCACCCAATGGCCAGCATACCATATTACATTTACTGCCCCATTTTTGCCTCCCTCTTCACATGGATATAGGGGGGAGGTGGAGACTATCCGACACACCGAGATAAGACTAACAAATTAGTCAAAGTGACAAGAGTTTTATGAGGTCTGCTCCTGTGAGGCGACCGTTCATTCTCCCTTTACCCGTCTTCCCCCGTCACTCGCTCTCGCAGGGACGCCTCGCCAGGTCCCAGCACCGTTGTGTGTGTGTGTGTGTGTGTGTGTGTGTGTGTGTGTGTGTGTGTGTGTGTGTGTGTGTGTGTGTGTGTGTGTGTGTGTGTGTGTGTGTGTGTGTGTGTGTGTGTGTGTGTGTGTGTGTGTGTGTGTGTGTCGTAAAGTAAGCATCGGGGTAAAGAGAGAGAGCGAGAACATGAGGGAGTAAGATATAAGATGAGGGATTAGAGAAAGAAATAATGGTTAGGAGAGGCTTGGGGATTAGGAAACAATGGAAAAAGTTCAACTTTGCAGCAAGTTCCGTCTTCTGTTTAGCATTAGCATACTGTAGTGGGATGAGAAGTAAATTAGTTTGCATAATAGGAGTGGGACCTAATGCACAGATGGTGTTGAATATCTATATTATTTAATCTAGTAATACATTTACATAAACCTGTGAGGAGCAATGAAACATTTGCCACCAAGTTTCACTTTTGCTTGCAGTGGTGTCTGTGGTATGAATATGGCAAAAATAATAGTTATTTTGTTGATATTGAAATCACAATTAATAACTCGATTAATCATTAATTTGTATTTATTGTACCACTCAAACTGAACTTTGAATATAATTTTAAACATACTTAAAGGCCTACTGAAACCCACTACTACCGACCACGCAGTCTGATAGTTTATATATCAATGAGGAAAACTTAACATTACAACACATGCCAATACGGCCAGGTTAACTTACAAAGTGCAATTTTAAATTTCCCGGGAAACTTCCGGTTGAAAACATCTATGTATGATGACGTTTGCGCGTGACGTCAATGGTTGAAGCGGAAGTATTCGGACACATTGTATCCCGATACAAACAGCTCTGTTTTCATCGCAAAATTCCACAGTATTCTGGACATCGGTGTTGGTGAATCTTTTGCAATTTGTTTAATGAACAATGGAGACTGCAAAGAAGAAAGCTGTAGGTGGGATCGGTGTATTAGCGGCTGGCTGCAGCAACACAACCAGGAGGACTTTGACTTGGATAGCAGACGCGCTATCCGACGCTAGCCGCCGACCGCATCGATGATCGGGTGAAGTCATTCGTAGCGCCGTCAATCGCTGGAACACAGGTGAGCACGGGTGTTGATGAGCAGATGAGGGCTGGCGTAGGTGGATAGCTAATGTTTTTAGGCTAGCTCGGTCGAGGTCCCGTAGCTAAGTTAGCTTCAATGGCGTCGTTAGCAACAGCATTGCGAGGCTTTGTCCGGTGGTACAGCATTAACCGTGTGGTTACAGGTCCAGAGTTTGGTAGTATTGTTGATCTTCTGTCTATCCTTCCAGTCAGGGGCTTATTTATTTTGTTTCTATCTGCATTTAAGCACAATGCTATCACGTTAGCTCCGTAGCTAAAGTGCTTCACCAATGTATTGTCGTGGAGATAAAAGTCACTGTGAATGTCCATTTCGCGTTCTCGACTCTCATTTTCAAGAGGATATAGTATCCGAGGTGGTTTAAAATACAATTCCGTGATCCACAATAGAAAAAGGAGAAAGTGTGGAATCCAATGAGCCCTTGTACCTAAGTTACGGTCAGAGCGAAAAAAGATACGTCCTGCATTGCACTCTAGTCCTTCACTCTCACGTTCCTCATCCACGAATCTTTCATCCTCGCTCAAATTAATGGGGTAATCGTCACTTTCTCGGTCCGAATCGCTCTCGCTGCTGGTGTAAACAATGGGGAAATGTGAGGAGCCCTTCAACCTGCGACGTCACACTACTTCCGGTACAGGCAAGGCTTTTTTATCAGCGACCAAAAGTTGCGAACTTTATCGTCGATGTTCTCTACTAAATCCTTTCAGCAAAAATATGGCAATATCGCGAAATGATCAAGTATGACACATCGAATGGATCTGCCATCCCCGTTTAAATAAGAACATTTCATTTCAGTAGGCCTTTAATGTGTGCAGCAAGCTGTTGGATATGTTTTATCAGTCTGTTGTGGCCAGTGCCCTGTACCTTGCAGTGGTTTGTTGGGGGAGCAGCACCAGCAAAAGGGACTCAAACCGGATTGACAAACTGATCCGGAAAGCCGGCCAAACTATTGGCACGCAGTTGGAGGCGTTTGTGTCAGTGAGGGACAGGAGGACACTGGACAAACTGCTCGCCATCATGGACAATCCTGCCCACCCACTCCACCAGACAATTGAGGGACAGCGGAGTTCATACAGGCTCCTTCAGTGTTCGTTTTAAGAACTCCTTCATTCCGCACTCCATCCAGCTGTATAATCACTTGCCATACAGCAATAGATGATGTCTGTCTATTACCTGACCACTGCTATTTTTATAATGTCTATTTTCTGCTGGATCTACTCTCTATTTTATGCTGCAGCTGTTACATATACTGTAATATTGTACATGGTCATTGTTATATATTGTATATATTAGATAAAAATATAATATAATATAATATATCAGTATATATCATATACTGTATATATAATGTGTAAATATTACATATATGTTATATTTTATATTCCTACTACTGTACGTTTTTAGTCTACTTTATACCTGCATTATCCTTTCCATCCTTACACTTTCCATCCTTTCTAACTGAGCTACTGTGTGGAACAATTTCCCTTGTGGATCATTATAGTGTGTTTATAAGTCTAAGTCTAAAGCTGCAGAGCTAATACAGTTACAGCAATATACAAAACATACAATACTGCACTAGAATGATTAAATCATTGTCTCAAACACATAATAAGCAAAAACGCTTCAGTTCAAATAAAATCCACTTAAAAAGGTTCCGGGAGACCGACCGACTGTATTTGTGTCAGTTATTTTTGCAATAGGAAATTGAAGGCTCCATGTATATGAAAAATACAATGTGATCGTACATTAACGTAGATTGTTTTACTTGATGCATGCAAAAAATATTGAGGAAAAAAAAAACAGTGGTAGCTCGATTTTTGTTAGAAATCCGACAAAAATGTCTAAAAAGACTGAATCGTACGCGCCCTTCAAAAAATTGTGCTAATCTAATAAATCAGTTGGATGTCATTTTAAATTGTACATGTTGTAAAAAAAGAAAGAAAAAAACTATAAATGCCTACTCAAACTGACAAATTAACATTTAAAATCACTTTTACCTTAATGTGTCAATGATGAGTAGGAAAGGGGAGAGCCATCTTTGAACTTTACCGCAAGGTATTTCTTGGATTTAATAGTGTTGTTTTGCCTTATTTATCAAAATGCTGCTGTAGTAGAATTTCTGACATTTGAACTATATTTCGTGTCTATTGACAGTGTCTGCTCATTTCGTTTCTCTTCTGTTCTGTGCCATTGAGTGGACCAGATGTGGGACGGAGTTGAGTGTGAGGTCGTGCCAACCTGTCTACAAGATGTTTCTAACTATGACGAAGGGATTCGATTTTGTTATGGAACAGACAGGTCGAAAACAACAAAACCGTGACGCACGAGGAAAACAGATTGACGCACGAAGAAACAGATAAAATGGCCAGGAGACCAGGACTCGAGAGAGATTGCTTTTGTTGTGTGTCCTCCAGAGGACGTTTTGTTTGTCTGCCGGGACAGCTCAATCCGACTTGCACTTTTGACTAAGGGTAAATAAACTTTTTTGTACTAAACTCAATTTGGTTGCTGTTTAAGCTTCGGACAATCCACCACACTGCCACACGCAATTTACTTTGGCCCCATGGTGTCTTATTTTACAGGTGTACTCGGTTGAATAAAAAGCTCATGAAATTGTGGTGTAACTGTGTTGGTTAGCAATGCAATACTATGCAGCACTTTTTCCACTGTGGATGCAGAGTTTAGTTTGATATTTTTCACTTTAAAAACCGATACAATATATAGATTTTTAAAGAGAAAAAAAACTGCCTGTGAGTCAACTTTGTGCCATCTTAACTTTGTGTCATTATATTACAACTTTTCTGGTCTTTTATTTCACGTTTTATGTTTGTTTTTTTTATGTTAAAAGATGATCTGCAGGCTGCACTTTGGACATCTGCACTACAGAGTCAATCGGTGATGACGTCACAGAGGGGTTGGGGTAGAACGTCTTCTGGGCTGGGAGTTGAGAGCATGCTAGCACAGGCACATGCCTGTCAACAAGTGTGGACTTGTGTATACTTTAAAGTAGTCAACATGCAGCTTGTGTAGCAGTATATGCAGTATTTCCACTGAAAAGGAGTCAACACACAGCCATTATTGTGAGTAACGACCAGAGGAAACACGCATTCAACTTGTAATGTGACATTGTGCATCGAAGCATTAGGGGTGTGGGAGAAAATCGATTCAAATTCGAATCGCGATTCTCACGTTGTGCGATTCAGAATTGATTCTCATTTTTAAAAAATATATTTTTTTATAATTTTATTTATTTTTTTAATTAATCAATCCAACAAAACCATACACACCAATGCCATAACAATGCAATCCAATTCCAAAACCAAACCCGACCCAGCAACACTCAGAACTGCAATAAACAGAGCAATTGAGAGGAGACACAAACACGACACAGAACAAACCAAAAGTAGTGAAAAAAAAAAAAAAAATTATCATCAACAGCGTCAATATTAGTTACAATTTCAACATAGCAGTGATTAAAAATCCCTCATTGACATTATCATTAGACATTTATAAAAAAAAAAAAAAAAGAACAATAGTGTCACAGTGGCTTACACTTGCATCGCATCTCATAAGCTTGACAACACACTGTGTCCAATATTTTCATAAAGATAAAATATGTCATATTTTTGGTTAATTTAATAGTTAAAACTAATTTACATTATTGCAATCAGTTGATAAAACATTGTCCTTTACAATTATAAATGCTTTTTACAAAAATCTACTACTCTGCTTGCATGTCAGCAGACTGGGGTAGATCCTGCTGAAATCCTATGTATTGAATGAATAGAGAATCGTTATGAATCGGGAAAATATCGCTTTTGAATCGAAAAAAATCGATTTTGAATCGAATCGTGACCCCAAGAATCGATATTGAATTGAATCGTGGGACACCCAAAGATTCACAGCCCTACAAAGCATGATACCCTCCTTTTGGAAACTGGCCTGCATTGCTGCAAGTTTCTTGTTTATGGTATTGTACCTTGAGAAGATAGACTTCAATAAAAATAAAAAAATGCTTGCCGGGATGCGAAAGGTGCATGCAAACTAATCAACAGAAGATAAATTTGATAAACATACTGTACACCCCCTTTAATATGTGCACATGGCAGAAGGTTAACAGACACAAGCCTTGCACATAAACAGAAAGCCATAACAATAACCTGGGGAGCATCAATCCCTCCACAAGGCCGCAGTGCAAATATTTCGGAGGCGCGCTTGCGGAACGAGCCAAGTGGTTTAAAGAGTATGGGGAGAATAATAAATGTAAAGCGATGACATATCATGCATCTGTCAGATGCTGACTGCCTTTGTTCCTCTTATATAGCTCGCAGCTGACCCGCTCCATCCTCCTGACATGTAGCCATGCATACAACTTAAACGCGTACATTCGTCCTCAATGAACATTGATTTCATGTAGCAAACATGTTTTTCGGACTGTGTCTTCCAAAATGAGCATTACCAATTTAGCGTCTTTCTCACACATAATCCTAATGCTCACACACCATTTTGTTTGTCTGTAGATTATATGCTAATAAGCTATACTGTATACATCATATATAAATATCATATATGCTATATTTTATATTGCTACTATGGTACATTTTTAGTCTACTTTGTACCTGCATTATTCTTTCCATCCTTACCCTTTCCACCCTTTGTAACTGAGCTACTGTGTTAATAAAGGTTGTCTAATTTAGGTGTGTCTCTCCATGAAGCATCAATGTCCGCTTTTCACACCGTAACTACACTTGTCCAACGTAATAAATATACAAGACTAGCCACGTTATTGGAGATACTGTTCTGATACTGTGGGTACACGGAGTTTCCGTGATTGTATGGCACACTCACTACCTGTATTGACAAGGACTTGTCAATTAACCGAATAGTAAACAGGAAAATACAAGTATTTAGCTTATTTGGTCCTATAAGATCAAAATCATTCCACATTACGGGATGTTCCCTTTTTGCTAGTTGCATTATGATGGATGATAGTGGTGAAAACCGATACGTGGCATGCCACCCCACCGGCTTCATTTAGTTCGAGCTGTCACTTGAAAGAAGCGCTTTTATAAACACCGTTAGGCTATTCACCGTCAGCAGCTGTATCATCCATCCATCCATTTTCTACCGCTTGTCCCTTTTGAGCAAACTGTTATTTTACTTAAAGTGACACACACACACACCGAGGGACACAGTATCACTCATTGTGTTTCATAACGCATTGAAGCTTTGGCATTGTTTGAGTGCTAACATTACACTCATGTTTGAACATAAAGGTTAGCTTAATTCTAAGATGTGTAGCGAAGCCTCTTTTTTTTTTTTTTTTTTTTTTTTTTTTTTGTAACCATAGCCGTCTTCCCTGAAGGGATGGATGTACGTGGGGCTGGAAAAAAGCAGACGTTTCCGTCGTGTTGTCATGAGAAGAAGCTGGGATTTTAAAAGCCAGAATTTGAGCCCCTCTTCTCTGAAAAGTGGCGCAAGCAAGCAATGAATGAAGAGGTGACGTACGCGAACGAATCAAGTCTTTTGAACAGCTCTGTTAAGTGATCCCAGTTGCGAGCCGTTCGTATGGGAGCCCTTGTTAATGCATGTGCAGATACAGTGTCAGTCGACTGGCAACTTGGCTAAAAAATGAGGCTGAGTTGAATAAAATTTAGCAGCATTTACTGTAGATCAGGGGTGTCAAACGTACGGCCCGAGGGCCGGATCAGGCCTGCAAACATGTTTTAACCGGCCCACGGGGCGAGTTTGCCAAGTATAAGAATTAACCTGAAATTTTTGAAAGAAAGAAACAGCTGTTCTAAATGTGTCCACTAGATGCCGCAACAGCAATTTTTTGTATCTTTGTAGATAATGCTACATATGTACAAAATAAACCACATGATGTTAGTGCACCGGTCGAGGAAAATGATCAAACTACATGAATAACATACTGTAATTTGATTTTGATATCATTTTTTTATCTTCATAGATTGAAAATTAACACCAATGAGTTCACTGATGAACATTATCACATCATTTATTCAGAAAATATGATTATCGACAAATAAAGATGGAATACTATTAACCGCAACATATAAGTGTAAAAAAACAACAACATTATGATTTGTACAATTTCAGAATGTTCTTGTTCTATTTTTAAACAAAGAAAATAATCTGAAATTGTCTTTATTTTTAAGTTATCATGCCGTGATTTTACCAGTCCGGCCCATTTGGGAGTAGATTTTGCTCCATGTGGCCCCCGATCTAAACTGAGTTTGACACCCCTGCTGTACATACTATTATTGTTTTTTAAATCACTTTTCTGTTTTTTTTTTGTTTTGAAGTAGTTTAAGCGCTATAGGACTATTTTGTGTTTACAATTTTATCATGTCCTAGTTTCTATTCTTGTTTTTCTACGTTTTGTCTACATTTTATTATTACTTATTATTTGTGTATTTTTTTTTTCAGTATGCTCTTGTGATATACGTTTTTTTTTAAGGTCACGGACAATTCAAAATAGTGATTTCACTGTCAAAACATGTGGCTATGGTGCCATTTTTGTGGAATGTTTACTATAAATACAAAACAAAAATACAATTATAGCTAATACTTCAGAATAATTCCCACCAATAAAGTAATATTTGTGTAAATTTAAATTATCCTGATCCACATTTTATCTTAAAAAAAGATACAATTAATATACAATTGAAATTAACTTGAAATCCCATAACTTCTTCCTGTGATTGTTTCCTTGATATAATAAAAAACAGTTAAAACAATTAAAAACTTTGGCTCCATTCAAAGAACCATAATTACCATATTTAGTAATGAAGATTTGATTTGATTTTTTTTTGATTTTTATTAAGGATCCCCATTAGCTGGTTGCCTCAACAACCCACTAGTCTTCCTGGGGTCCACAATTCAATACAATTACAAGTAAAAGCATATAATTATAACTACACAATACAGAAAAAAATAAAAGCATCAATAAAAAAACAAGCAAACAATTTACAGTCACAGAATAATAATTACCATATAAATATAACAAACAAATCATCAATGAGCAAACTAATTTAAAAACTCAGATAAAATATTACTCTCTTTTTAAAAACCTGTTTACTTTCAATGCTGGTGAGAATTCGAGGCAGGTTATTCCAGAGCGATAAAGATCTATAAATAAAAGATTTCCGCAAAGCATTCTTCCTGGGACGAGGGAGTACAAAATGCCCCTCACTGGATGCCCTGGTATTGTGATTATGTATAGTGCTACTGTGAACTATTTGGGCCATGAGAAAAGCAGGAGTTTTACTACCGGTTACTGATTTGAACAATATAAGAGTATTAGCCAACAACCTGTTCTGCACTGTTAGCCAGGAAAGAGAAGCATGCATTTGGTTCACATTGGTTCTTAGTGAACAACCAAGAACCAGCCTTGCTGCCCTATTCTGGACAATCTGGAGCTTACTGATCTCACCACTTGCAGCAGACGCCCAGACTGTAGAACAATAGTCAATATGACACAAGACTAAACTCTTAACAATTTGACAAAGAAGAGGTGGATCAGCAAAACCAGCACATTTCCTGGAAATACCAACAGCCCTTCCCATCTTTGTAACTATATCACTGATATGATTTGACCAGGATAGAGTGCAGTCCAGCATCACTCCAAGGAGCTTGGCACTTCTGACCTGTTGAACTGTTGAAATACCTAGCCTCAAATCCAACTTTGGGTCACAAGATAACCCTTGCCTAGTCCCCAATATAATACTTTTTGTTTTTGAGGTGTTAAGGACAAGTCTGTTACATACTGTCCAGTCATGCACAGCTTTTAGTTCCTCACTCAATACTACATTAAGTATACTGCATGATGGTGCAGCATGATATAAGGTTGCATCATCAGCATAAAGAACCAATCTAGCACGCCCGGTAGCCCAAGGTAAATCATTGGTGAATATAGAAAAAAGTAAAGGTCCTAGGCAACTTCCCTGTGGAACACCACAATCCAAACTTCTGCTATTAGACAAGCTGCCATTAAGATACACCTGTTGTGATCTTGAGGACAAATAACTCTGTATCCACATTAAACTTGAAGTATTAAAACCATAACATTTAAGTTTCTCAATTAAAAGAGAGTGGTCAATCATGTCAAATGCAGCACTAAAATCTAACAGCACAGCTCCAACCAACATAGAATTATCTATAGCATTAAGCCAATCGTCCGTCATTTGTATAAGAGCCGTGGACGTAGAGTGGCCCGTTCTATATGCATGTTGAGAATCAGTTGCTAGCCCATTTGATTGAAAGTAAGCTTGAATTTGTGCATACACACATTTCTCCAGTATTTTACATAACCCAGGTAGGATGCTTATTGGTCTAGAATTGCCCTCATTGAAAGCCAATTTGGTATCCTTATGTAGAGGAGTAAGATGATGGATTTAAACTTGCTTGGGGCTCATAATTGCAACATGCTCTTTAGCGACACATATTACTATCATTAAAGTTGATTTTACTTAAGGTGACACACACATTGTGCTTCAGTATTGTTTGACCCATAAGTGCTAACATTACACTCACGTCTGAACACAGAGGTTAGCTTATTTGCTGAAGAAAAACATACAGTTTCCATGTCTGTAGCTAACTGACAGAGACTTGGGAGAGCCACATGCTTAATTTTAAGATGTGTAGCAAAGCCTTTTTTGTTTTCTTTTTTTTTAATAATCAATAGCTGTCTTCCGTGAAGGGATGTGTGTATGTGGGGCGGTATCATGTCCAGCAGACGTTTCCGTCATGTTGTCATGACAAGAAGCTGGGATTTTAAAAAGCGAGCATTTGAGCCCCTCTTCTCTGAAAAGTGGAGCAAGCAAGTAATGAATGGGGATGTGATGTACACGAACGAATCGAGTCTTTTGAACAGCTCTCTTCGGTGATCCCAGTTGCGAGCCATTCGTTTGGGAGCCCTTGTTCATGCACATGCAGATACAGCGTCACTCGACCGGCAACTTGGCTACAAAATGAGTCAGAGTCAGATAACATTTAGCAACATTTACTGTCGATACTATTGTTTGTTTTTGTTTTGTTTTTAATCACTTTTCTGTTTAAGCGCTATAGGACTATTTTGTGTTTACATTTTTATCATGTCCTAGTTTTCATGCTTGTTTTTCTACGTTTTGTGTACATGTTATTATTACTTATTATTTGTGTATTTTGCTCTTGTGATATAATTTTTTTTTAGGTCACTGTCAAAATATGTAAATAGGGCACCATTTTTGTGGAATGCTTACTATAAATACAAAACAAAAATACAATTATAGCTAATATTTCTGAATAGTTCCCACCAATAAAGTAACATGTGTGTAAATGTAAACTATTCTGATCCACGTCTTCCATCCATCCATCCATCCATTTTACTCCGCTTATCCTAGGTCGGGTCGCGGGGGCAGCAGCCTAAGCAGGGAAGCTCAGACTTCCCTCTCCCCAGCCACTACGTCCACCTCCTCCCGGGGCATCCCGAAGCGTTCCCAGGCCCAACGTGTCCTGGGTCTTCCCTGTGGCCTCCTACCGGTCGGATGTGCCCTAAACACCTCCCTAGGGAGGCGTTCAGGTGGCATCCTGACCAGATGCCCGAACTCTTATCTTAAAAAAAGATACAATTAATATAAAATTTAAATGAACTTGAAATCCTATAACTGCTTCCAGTGATTGTTTCCTTAAAGGCCTACTGAAACCCACTACTACCGACCACGCAGTCTGATAGTTTATATATCAATGATGAAATCTTAACATTGCAACACATGCCAATACGGCCGGGTTAACTTATAAAGTGCAATTTAAAATTTCCCGCTAAACTTCCGGTTGAAAACGTCTATGTATGATGACGTATGCGCGTGACGTCAGTAGTTAAACGGAAGTATTCGGACACCATTGAATCCAATACAAAAAAGCTCTGTTTTCATCTCAAAATTTCCACAGTATTCTGGACATCTGTGTTGGTGAATCTTTTGCAATTTGTTTAATGAACAATGAAGACTACAAAGAAGAAAGTTGTAGGTGGGGTCGGTGTATTAGCGGCGAACTACAGGAACACAACCAGGAGGACTTTGAGATGGATAGCAGACGTGCTAGCCACCGAACTCACCTTGACTTCCTTCGTCTCCGGGCCGCCGACCGCATCTATGATCGGGTGAAGTCTTTCGTCGCTCCGTCGATCGCTGGAACGCAGGTGAGCACGGGTGTTGATGAGCAGGTGAGGGCTGGCCGGCGTAGGTGGATAGCTAATGTTTTTGACATAGCTCTGTGAGGTCCCGTTGCTAAGTTAGCTTCAATGGCGTCGTTAGCAACGGCATTGTTAAGCTTCGCCAGCCTGGAAAGCATTAACCGTGTAGTTACATGTCCATGGTTTAATAGTATTGTTGGTTTTATGTCTATCCTTCCAGTCAGGGGTTTATTTCTTTTGTTTCTATCTGCATTTAAGCCCGATGCTATCACGTTAGCTCTGTAGCTAAAGTGCTTCACCGATGTATTGTCGTGGAGATAAAAGTCACTGTGAATGTCCATTTCGCGTTCTCGACTCTCATTTTCAAGAGGATATAGTATCCGAGGTGGTTTGAAATACAAATCCGTGATCCACAATAGAAAAAGGAGAGAGTGTGGAATCCAATGAACCCTTGTACCTATGTTACGGTCAGAGCGAAAAAAGATACGTCCTGCACTGCATGCTAGTCCTTCACTTTCACGTTCCTCATCCACAAATCTTTCATCCTGGCTCAAATTAATGGGGTAATCGTCGCTTTCTCTGTCCGAATCTCTCTCGCTGCATTGAAAACAATGGGAAAATGTGAGCAGCCCTTCCTCCTGTGACGTCACGCTACTTCCGGGAGGGGCAAGGCTTTTTTTTTAAAAGTTGCAAACTTTATCGTCGTTGTTCTATACTAAATCCTTTCAGCAAAAATATGGCAATATCGCAAAATGATCAAGTATGACACATAGAATGGATCTGCTATCCCCGTGTAAATAAAAAAAGTTCATGTCAGTAGGCCTTTAATAAAATAAAATAAACAAATAACTTATAACAATGACCCAGTGTTTTCAATGGCTCATAGAGATTCGGCTCCCGTCAAAGAGCCATAATTACCATATTTAGTCATGAAGATGATGGATTTAAACTTGCCTGGGGCTCATAATTGCAACATGCTCTTTAGCGACACATATTACTATCATTAAAGTTCATTTTGCATAATAGTAGACCTTTAAGTGTCACAATGCCACGCGAACACACTTCAAATCCTGCACAAGTGCGCCAGCGTGTCTCAAGTCGGCCTCAGCGCAGACGGCTGTTTTGGAAAATGATCACATCAATCGGAATGATAGATAAAAGAGCAGGGAGCAATTGATAAAGTGCCACAATTATCCGCGAAGACGAATGGCCAAATTTGCTTTTGAAATTGGACTGGATCTGGGCGCAATGGAACAGAACTCATCATCATCATCATCAATGAGGCTGCCGTTGGATTGCTTTCTGTCACAAGCCAATACGGGCCGTTGGATCCGTCTGCCAGAGAGGATCAAACGGACCGGCTCGCGCAGCATCGCGGGTGATGTATGGCGGCCGCGTGTAGAACATATCACGCCGCAAATGAGCTATGCATCACTTTGTGTGTGAGCCTACGCGACACTTGACACCGCGTTTAAATATGTTGGGTCGATATGATGGACCGGTTATGTACAACAACAATAATAACAACAATGTGTAGCGTGGATTAGTTGAGGGATGTGCTATTCTTGCCACTAAGAGGCTAATCATTCAAGTCTGAACCGCACTTTGCATATCCTGCATTTATGTATGTCTTTATTTAGTCATTCATCTTTCTTGTTTTAATAAAAGGTCTGACATTTAAACACAGGACGTGAACAAACAAGGATAAGGGTTCGGACTAAATAAGCTTTTCTGGACGAGTCAAATTGTGTAAATGCATGACAAAACAAATCCAAACCAATCAAACCGTAACTATTATATTGTTCAAAGGAATATTTCCAACTTGCACCACCACATTGAGGCTTATAACTCTGCTTTACGCTGCATATTGATGCACTGCAGCATGAATATTTGAAGCAGATCAAAACAGTAATAGATTAAACCAGACGTGTGTCTGTGTGTGTGTGTGTGCGTGCCTGTGTGTGTGTGGCGCTATCAGGAAAAAGAAATATTACAGCAACTTACTAAGGCCTTTAGTACTCAAAGAATGTCGCTTTCTTAGACGAGGCTTTGAATACACAAGGCGAGAAGATATCTCACCGTGTGAGCGATGAATATAGAAAGTGTGTAAACGGACTACTTTCAGAGATAATAGTTACGTGTTTGTTTACGGCTGCATAATTTACCTCGGTAGTCCTCATAATGTGGAGGATGCACTAAATTGTATTCACTTGAAATGACACATCCAAAGTGCCGGCCTTGGATTTGGTGTTAAGGTTACAGCGCGCACTGTAGTTTTGTTCTTTTCGAGACTTTGCTTGACGGTAGTGCCGAGTATATTATGTAGCAGTTAAAGTGATTGCAGACCACTTTATAAACTGTGTCAAGGTCTTGAACTACTTGTTTTGTGTTTGGAATATGTCATTTGATCTGTATAGGGCTGTTCCCATTGCCAAATATTATATCAGTATTGTTATTATTTGAATAATAATTGCATTTAATTTAAAGGCCTACTGAAATGAATTTGTTTTATTTAAACGGGGATAGCAGATCTATTCTATGTGTCATACTTGATCATTTCGCGATATTGCCATATTTTTGCTGAAAGGATTTAGTATAGAACAACGACGATAAAGATTGCAACTTTTGGTATCTGATAAAAAAAAGGCTTGCCCCTACCGGAAGTAGCGTGACGTAGTCAGTTGAACATATACGCAAAGTTCCCTATTGTTTACAATGATGGCCGCATGAAGTGAGAGAGATTCGGACCGAGAAAGCGACAATTTCCCCATTAATTTGAGCGAGAATGAAAGATTCGTGGATGAGTAAAGTGCAAGTGAAGGACTAGTGGGGAGTTGAAGCTATTCAGATAGGGAAGATGCTGTGAGAGCCGGGGGTGACCTGATATTCAGCTGGGAATGACTACAACAGTAAATAAACACAAGACATATATATACTCTATTAGCCACAACACAACCAGGCTTATATTTAATATGCCACAAATTAATCCTGCATAAAAACACCTCCGTGTTTGTTACGCTAGCTCCTAGCTCCTTTGCTAGCTCCTAGCTCCTTTGCTAGCTCCTAGCTCCATAGAACACGCCAATACAATTCAAACACCTGATCAACACACACAATCACTCAGCCCAAAAGACCGTTCACCTAACCCAAGGTTCATAAAGCTTATATATTTTAAAAAAGTTACGTACATACGCAAAAAAAAGTTGCGCACATACGGTCAAGCGATCAAATGTTTAGAAGCCAAAGCTGCATACTCACAGTAGCACGTCTGCGTCTTTGTCATCCAAATCAAAGTAATCCTGGTAAGAGTCTGTGTTGTCCCAGTTCTCTACAGGCGTCTGTGTATCGAAGTCAAAAGTCCTCCTGGTTAGAGTCTCTGTTATCCGAGTTCTTCCATCTTGACTGCATCTTTCGGGAATGTAAACAAAGAAGCGCCGGCTGTGTACTGTTGTTGCTGACTACGTTCGAAAAATACGTCCATTTCGCACCGACAACTTTCTTCTTTGCTTGCTCAGCTTCCTTCTCCATAATGCAATGAACATGATTGCAACAGATTCACGAACACAGATGTCCAGAATACTGTGGAATTATGAAATGAAAACAGAGCTTTTTCGTATTGGCTTCAATGTGGAAGGCATACCCGTGTTCGCCGGTCTACGTCACGCGCATACGTCATCCTCAGAGGCGTTTCGAACCGGAAGTTTAGCGGCAAATTTAAAATGTCACTTTATAAGTTAACCCGGCCGTATTCGCATGTGTTATAATGTTAAGATTTCATCATTGATATATAAACTATCAGACTGCGTGGTCGGTAGTAGTGGGTTTCAGTAGGCCTTTAATTTGATGCATTGAGTTGATTTAATTTTAATTGTAATTATCTTAATTAATGAACATCAAACTGAAATTGTATTTAATTTTTAATGATTTATTAATTTAATTATTGAATAATATATTTTTTTTTATTTTTAGCAATTTTATAATCATTGAAACACAACTGATGGCGCAGAAAGCATCTCAGAATATCCATCCATCCATTTGCTACCGCTTGTCCCTTGTTTTTTCATATGAAGCCCCAAGGCATTCATGAATTGACATGTCATTCAAGCAATACAGCCCCCCGTCACCACAAATTGCGGGACCCTGCCACGAGACGTGATCTGCATAAAGGGAAGGACGGCCCAGCATCTGTAGGTGTTTTTTTTAATGTGTCACTGCACTTATGACAGTCAAAACTTTATTAAATATAGTGACATCACTTAAATTACAAAACATTTCATCAAGTTTAACCATTTTTTTGATTTGCTTTAAATTTGTAAGATAACTCAAAATGTTGGGCAGCACGGTGGCACAGGGGTTAGTGCGTATGCCTCACAATAAGAAGATCCCCGGGCTCGCTGTCTTTCTGTGTGGAGTTTGCATGTTTTCCGGGTTACTCCGGCTTCCTCCCACCTCCAAAGACATGCACCTGGGGATAGGTTGATTGGCAACACTAAATTGACCCTAGTGTGTGAATGTTGTCTGTCTATCTGTGTTGGTCCTGCGATGAGGTGGCGACTTGTCCAGGGTGTACCCCGCCTTCCGCCCGATTGCAGCTGGGATAGGCTCCAGCACCCCCTGCAACCCCCGAGAGGGACAAGCGGTAGAAAATGGATGGATGGAACTCAAAATGTTCAAGTTTGTCTAAACAGCCCAGTGTCAAGATTTTAATTTTTGGTAATTATCTCCAAACATGAACTTTGCGCTCCTAAATGCATTTTTCTTTAATTCATTTAATTTTTGAAGTAAAACCGACTTTTAAAAGAATGAAGACATTTTTAACGCAATATTTTGGACTTGTTTTTGAGTTTGAGCGAATAGTCCTGTTCAAATGCAATATAAATATTTGTCATACTTTTTTTTACCAACATACAGTGTGCGTCCAAATATACATATATATGATTTTCTTCAACGTCTATCCTTTTTTTATTAGCTGACATAAGAATGACCTTACCTTGCTTTTTTTCCTGATTTAATACAGCTGCACTCCAGTCTGGATTAAGGTATCTGAGCCGAACCTGTCTTCATATAAATCAGAGACAGGGGAATTTGCTGGGAAATTTCATCAAATTAAATTCCATCATTCTTTCATTGTTATTGTCAACCAGCAAGTGCCTGAGTGTTCTGAATTCCTGCTTCTATGCCAGTGTATTGAGCACCAGTGTTCTGAAAATTAATTTTAAAAATGAATTATAGTTACTCCTTACTTTACCAAAAAAAGGAATTGAATTACTAACAAAATTACTCTTTAATAAATGTAAGTAATTACTAGAGAAAGGAATGTATATGTTACTTAACAAAAACATTTTTTAACTGTCTTGTGTATGCATTTGAGAGATGTTTGATGTAAGTGCACGGTGCGCAAAGTCTGTGCTTTTAAACGGGCCTGTTGCCTAGCGACGCGTGACGTCATCGAGGGTTTACGCGGAGCTGTGTTTTTTAGCTTTAGCAGTTTGTAAGTAGAGATGTCCGATATTATCGGCCGATAAATGCTTTAAAATGTAATATCAGAAATGATCGGTATCGTTATTTTAATTATCGGTATTGTTTTTAAATTCTTAAATTTTTATTTTTTTTATTAAATCAACATAATAAACACAAGATACACTTACAATTAGCGCACCAACCCAAAAAACCTCCCTCCCCCATTCACACTCATTCACACTCATTCACACTCATTCACACTCATTCACACTCATTCACACGAAAGGGTTGTTTCTTTCTGTTATTAATATTCTGGTTCCTACATTATACATCAATATATATCAATACAGTCTGCAAGGGATACAGTAAATGGTAAATGGGTTATACTTGTATAGCGCTTTTCTACCTTCAAGGTACTCAAAGCGCTTTGACAGTATTTCCACATTCACCCATTCACACACAGATGGAGGGAGCTGCCATGCAAGGCGCTACCAGCACCCATCAGGAGCAAGGGTGAAGTGTCTTGCCCAAGGACACAACGGACGTGACTAGGATGGTAGAAGGTGGGGATTGAACCCCAGTACCCAGCAACCTCCGATTGCTGGCACGGCCACTCTACCAACTACGCCACGCCGTCCGTGCGTGCTGCTGGTCCACTAATAGTACTAACCTTTAACAGTTAATTGTACTCATTTTCATTAATTACTAGTTTCTATGTAACTGTTTTTATATTGTTTTACTTTCTTTTTTATTCAATAAAATGTTTTTAATTTATTTATGTTATTTTATTGTATTAATTAAAAAAAAAAGGACCTTATCTTCACCGTACCTGGTTGTCCAAAATAGGCATAATAATGTGTTAATTCCACGACTGTATATATCGGTTGATATCGGTATCGGTTGATATCGGTATCGGTCATTAAAGAGTTCGACAATATCGGGATATCGGATATCGGCAAAAAGCCATTATCGGACATCCCTATTAGTAAGTTGTTGGCTTTGACGTCAGCTCTTTTGAATCTTTCCACCGGATTGTCTTACCTCTGCTTAATAAAGAGATCATATATGCTTCGATGTTCTGTCCTAGCTTCTTGTCAACAAACGGGGTATGTTTTGGATGGCAAGTTTCTCACTTCAATCGTTGATTAGTTGTTCATTATTCCCATCGTCTATTTACTGTATGTTGTTGTCTGCTGTGTCACAGTGTGATGTTGCCTCTTCCTATTTGATGTCCAGTTCATTTCAGTGCGATGCTGCTTTGTTGCTTTCACTAGTGAAAAGATATTTCCTGCATTGAACTTGCTGCACTAATGACGCTGCCTTGGTGTTGACCTAAAACCACATCAAAAGTAGTGTGCCACATTACATTAAGCTATCGCTAATGGCGTTGTAATGGACTTAAAAGTAATTAATTCGATTACTTGTTACTTGTGAAGTGAATTAATTGACTCATATTATGTTCAACATAATGTTTATATCCAACTTGGAGAAAGCAAACTATCAGGTTTGAGTAAATATTGGTTGAGAAAGAGCCTTGTGGACAGGTATTTGCTCTCTCCCGAGAAGAAGCAATAGAAAACTAGGCTTCGGAATGCAACAGTTATAGCTCTATTCTGGCGGAGAGATTCCATGTTTATCTTAAACGTCAAGCCTACACGTTATGGTATGCATCTGTTGTTTTGCAGCCACTACACACGAACATATCCTTGAATGGTCGGACTTAGCGCACACCCAGACAGAGAAAGAAGAAATATGTAAACTGATGGTTTGGCTTCTTCAAGGCAGTAGTCCTCCATTTTTTTGACTTTGATTCCTCCAGGTAACCTATTGTTACTATAACAATCTACAAGGTTAATATAGGTTGCTTCTCTTTCTTCCCCTCCATTTTTCTGCATTCTTTCGTATCTCTAGTTATCATTACGTATATGTATTGTTGTATTTGAACAACTGTATTGTTGATAATAGAGGTAAATTATTGGTATTGTTAATTATCAATAGCGCTATTTCTATTGGTATTTGTATTGCTCCATTTGTAGTGTAATAATGCTCATTGTCATTTCTGTATTATTTTTTATTTTCGCTAACTGCTTATTTGCTATCACTTTTACCATCATATTTGTACATGTCATATTTGCTGATGTTGCTCTATTGTTGTTGTTGTTGTTGTTGTTGTTGTTGTTGTGTTTGCTGTTGTTGTTTTTGTCTCTCTGTCTAATCCCCCTCTTGTCCCCACAATTTCCCCCCTCAGTCTTCCTTTTTTTCTCTTTCTATCCCCTCCTGCTCCGGCCCGGCTGCACCAAATGATAATATAAATACATTTAATAAAGTCAAATACAAATAAGGCAACAAGAGAAGTATCCCACACTTCTCTTTTGTAAAGTAAATCTGAACAGCCGATATGGGCATCTACATCAACTATATGATTTGCATGAGAAGCTGGACAGGACAAAAAAAAAAAAAAAAAAAGATTCCTCCAGGTACTGCAGACCTGTTTTAAATGACACTCGCTTGTAATAAAGGGGGCGGCAAGACCAGAATTACACTTCAGTAGTAAAAGTAATGGTGTTACTAATGCCGTTATTTCATAACGCCGGTATTACCAACACTGTTGCGCACACATAGTGGAGTAATGCGTGGCTGTCAACTTCCCATAGCTGATATTACTATTTAGACTAAGTTTAGACCAGTCGATCTGCCGTTTCTTTTCTTTTCTGCCCCCCTCTCCTTTGTGGAAGGGGGGCGCACAGGTCCGGTGGCCATGGATGAAGTGCTGGCTGTCCAGAGTCGGGACCCGGGGTGGACCGCTCGCCTGTGCATCGGTTGGGGACGTCTCTGTGCTGCTGACCTGTCTCCGCTCGGGATGGTCTCCTGCTGGCCCCACTATGGACTGGACTCTCAGTATTATGTTAGATCAGTGGTTCTTAACCTGGGTTCGATCGAACCCTAGGGGTTCGGTGAGTCGGGCTCAGGAGTTCGGCGGAGGTCAAGACACACCCTACTCATCGTGTAAATAAAAACTTCTCCCTATCGGCGTATTATGGATACGGCAACAGCAGAAGTCACACTGATTTGCAGGTGTGTCATTTGTTGTGAGTTCATGCACTGTGTTGGTTTTGTTCTTTGAACAAGGTGATGTTCATGCACCAGTAAAAAAACATAACTTTGTCTTGAATTTGAAAAAAACAAAACATTTTATTTTTCACTAAAGAAGGGTTCGGTGAATGCGCATATGAAACTGGTGGGGTTCGGTACCTCCAACAAGGTTAAGAACCACTGTGTTAGATCCACTATGGACTGGACTTTCACAATATTATGCTAGACCCACTCGACGTCCATTGCATCCGGTCTTCCCTAGAGGGGGCGGGGGGTCACCCACATCTGCGGTACTCTCCAAGGTTTCTCATAGTCATTCATATTGACATCCCACTGGGTTGTGAGTTTTTCCTTGCCCTTATGTGGGCTCTGAACCGAGGATGTCGTTGTGGCTTAATGGCATAATTCCATGACTCTACAATAAATTCCACACAATCAACCCCATTATTATATTTTCATAATCCCCATCCTTAATATTGATGTATTGTACATTGAAGCCCTGTTTTGACAATCCCCGCCCTCCAAGTCGGTGGTCTAGTGCGGTAAATGTCTCAGGGCAGCTCAGCGGGGTCTCGGACTGTCAGAGATACAAGACCACAGAGCGCCACCGGTCCACCTGCTGTGACAGCTAATTAGGCCTGGTCACCATGGCAGGGCCTGTCTTAGGGGTTGGCATAGCTTCTGGGGGGTGCCGGGGGCATGTTGTCCATGAGCGCACTTAACCTCGGGACCACCCGTCGCCACAGTGGCGCGCTCTCGTCTTCGTTAGGCCACCATTCAGTCATTAATTAGGCTTGCACACTTCTATTAGCTTCTCCATTCAGGCTAATCAACAAGCCTCCGCTGACATCATTAGCACGCATAACAAGAGGCAGCATTTCAACGTTAACGCTTTCTTGATCGTACGAATACATTTTTAACTTGACCTACTATCACTCCAAACTAGCTCCATAGCGCAGGTCACTAGACTCACATGAGGTTGACACGCAGAAAAAGGGTGCGATGGGATTTTTTAGGGGGTTTAAAGTGAGAGCTGGTAAAGAATCTGAATGAGACAGCACAAATTCATCGTCTTAGGATTCCTTCCCAGAGTCTGTGTGAGTCATGTTAGACTCTTGCTCACACCAGTAGGGGGCACTTGAACAGACTTAAAGCAATACGGAATGTGACCCTCGCATCTTTAAGACAGATGCATGCACGCCGTGTGGTATGCACCATAGGTTAGCTTCACACGACGTATACACAGCATCGAACATGCTCCCACTCTACTTTCATGCTGATGTGTACAGTAAGATGTTCAGTGGAAGGTCAAACAATCTGTATGAAACTATTCATGTAAGTGCAAATAACTTGACATTGGTGTAAAGTGTGTGCAGTTCTAGTTAGCTTTAATGTAACCTTGTTATTGCTGTATGTTTACAGTTATCTGGTTGCACCAGGAGTTTGAGGTCACCATTATGTTATTTTGCATTATATCGTATTTACCTGGATATAAGACAGCCTTGAATATACTTTTAAAAAATCCCTGTCTTTTTCTAAAGCCTATGTTGAGTAGTTGTGGTTTTGCAGACCCCAAATACAAGACATGTCTTGTCATCGATATTTAGCCAAATGCAGCCATTGTTAAGAGTGGATGTTAATCCTTGAGTCTTTTTTTCTTAGGTTTGGGCCTCTGTGTAATCTCTCAAGGTCTTTGTGAGTGTGAGTAACACTAAGACATGCACCTGTGTGGGCTCTGTACCGAGGATGTCGTTTTGGCTTGTACAGCCCTTTGAGACACTTGTGATTTAGGGCTATATAAATAAACATTGATTGATTGATTGATTGACCTGGGGATAGGTGGATTGGCAACACTAAATCGGCCCTAGTGTGTGAATATTGTCCGTCTATCTGTGTTGGCCCTGTGATGAAATGGCGACTTGTCCTGGGCGTACACTACCTTCCGCCCGAAAGCAGCTGGGATAGGCTCCAGCACCTCCCGCGACCCGGAAAGGTAGAAAACTGATGGATGGATGGATATATACTGTATATATATACAGTACAGGCCAAAAGTTTGGACACACCTTTTCCTCATTCAATGTGTTTTCTTTATTTTCATGACTATTTACATTGTAGATTGCCACTGAAGGCATCAAAACTATGAATGAACACATGTGGAGTTATGTACTTCACAAACAAAGGTGAAATAATTTAGAGCATGTTTTATATTCTAGTTTCTTCAAAACAGCCACCTTTTGCTCTGACTACTGCTTTGCACACTCTTGGCATTCTCTCGATGAGCTTCAAGCACACCTGTGAAGTAAAAACTATTTCAGGTGACTACCTCTTGAAGCTCATCGAGAGAATGCCAAGAGTGTGCGAAAAAGTAAAGTTTGGCTATTTTGAAGAAACTAGAATATAAAACATGTTTTCAGTTATTTTACCTTTTTTGTTAAGTACATAACTCCACATGTGGTCATTCATAGATTTGATGCCTTCAGTGACAATCTGTATATTTTTTTAACAGTTAGACTTAGTGTTGTGTGCGGGTCTGTGTTGTGGCTCCATCTCTCCATGCTATTGGCGTGTTTGTGAGTGACAGGAAGAAACACTCTGTTGACTTGCATAGAGATAAGTCATTTGAAACCACATTTTCTAACTGTTTAAATTATTAGAACCTGATTATGAGAGGACACCTATTTTTCAGACTTTCAAAACAATACTGTCTTACGTGCAGATTGTTGTATTGTGGCCGGCTGTATCTTTGCAGGCCACTGGTGCGTGTGAGGGACAAGAAGAAAAGCTCTGTTGACTTGCATGGAGATACTTTATATGTTGCCACCTGTTTGTTTTGCATTTTTATTTTTCAAACTTATTTTGAAGGAACAACAGTATTGTCTGATGTGTGGGCTTGTGTTGCAGCTGTATTTCTTTAAGTCTCTGGTGTCTGTGAGTAACAGCAAGAAAAGCCCGCATGTGGAGAAGTTATTTGGCCTCAACTCTTTTTTTTTTTGGCATGTATAACGCTCTTGACAAATAATACAAGAAGACCTGTCTTTTTCAGACTACTTTCTAGGGAAAAATATTGTCTTGTATGCAAGTCTCAGTGTTGTCTCTCAATGTATTTGGTGCGATTATGAGCGTCAGGAAGAAAAGCCTGTTGACCTGTTTGATTGTAATATATGCATCAATGATTACAAGAGAACATATTTTAAAATATAAATAAATCCTATATCTTAGGGGCAAATCTTTGTGATGGCAGGCTGTATCTTAGTAGGGCTCCAGGTCACTGGTGTTTATGTGTGAGTGACAGGAAGAAAAGCTATGTTTACCACTGCCCTTAAGGTTAATCATGTGTGCCACCTTTTTTGCATGTATACATTTCTACAACCTTATAAAACATGTCTTTTTCAGACTTTTTTTTATGGAAACAATGTGTTTATGTACAGGTCTCTGTGTTTTAGGTGCATGTCTGTAGGTTGCTGTTTTGCAACAAGAGGAAAAGCTCTGTTGAGTTTCTAGGAGATAAGTCATTTGTGTTTGTTTTGCACGGATAAATCTCAAGAACGCAATCAAAAGGACGGCACATATTTTTCACGCTATTTAAGGGAAAGAGTATCGACTGGACTACCTCCTTCAGCAGTCGTATGCCTGGTCCAAACTTTCGGTTGGATTCTGCACTGTAACACCTTAAGTGTCAGTCAAGGTTTCACTGTTTGCCTGTATGTCATTAAGGAACTAATCACCTGAGACAAGAAACAAACACAATTACACTCGGTCCAGTATGATGCACAATTCGATATAACGTGGCTATGGACCCCATATTTTCGCTGGTTTTGTTTCCACCAGAGTCAATTGTGTTGTTTTTCACCAAATGATTGCTTATTTATAAAATTACTGACATGACCTGTCCCTCCCGGTCATGTCCTGTGTTGGTTTACTCCACGCAACAGTTACCGTATTTTTCGGACTATAAGTCGCAGTTTTTTTCAATAGTTTGGCCGGGGGTGCGACTTATACTCAGGAGCGACTTATGTGTGAAATTATTAACACATTACCGAAAATATCAAATAATATAATTTAGTTCATTCACGTAAGAGACTAGACGTATAATATTTCATCGGATTTAACGATCAAGAGTGACCGATTGGTAAATGTATAGCATGTTCTATGTGTTATAGTTATTTGAATGACTCTTAACATAATATGTTACGTTAACATACCAGGCACGTTCTCAGTTGGTTATTTATGCGTCATATAACGTACACTTATTCAGCCTGTTGTTCACTATTCTTTATCTATTTTAAATTGTCTTTCAAATGTCTATTCTTGGTGTTGGGTTTTATCAAATAAATTTCCCCAAAAAATGCGACTTATACTCCAGTGCGACTTATATATGTTTTTGAAATTTTTCGCCAGTCCCTTACAAGTTTCTCGCTTACTCCAAACTTTCTTTCTGCTGCTCGATTGCCGTTTTCTGCTGCATATTTCACTACTTCCAGCTTGTAACCTGCAGTATATGATTTCCTTTTCGGTGCCATTTTTGTTCAGGCCTTCTCAGTTTTTATAAGTTACCGCCAATGTTGAAATGATCAAATTTCATAGGTACGGAAGTAGTAGCAGGTAGCATCTTTTTTTTCACAACGCACTTCTGCCATGACCCTCCCCCGCCAAATTTTTATTGGTTTACGTGTGTGTGTGACGATTGCTGATATACGCCTAGTGTCTTACGTGAATGAGATAAATAATATTATTTGATATTTTGATGTGTTAATAATTTCACACATACGTCGCTCCAGAGTATATGAAAAAAACTGGGATTTATAATCCGACAAATACGGTACTCAGAATTTCTTGTTTTTGACCCATTGAGTTCCAGCTAGCTTCACACGGTATGTTTTTGTGCCTCATACTGGAATTAAAGAAGCATTCTTACCTGCAAGCTGCTACTTGACGTTCTTTGCACCCTTGGAGACACGATCTTTACAGACGTGCAACCAGATCATAACACTTACACCATACTTGCCAACCCTCCCGTTTTTAGCGGGAGAATCCCGGTATTCAGCGCCTCTCCCGACAACCTCCCGGCAGAGATTTTCTCCCGACAAAGTCCCGGTATTCAGCCGGAGCTGGAGGCCACGCCCCCTCCAGCTCAATGCGGACCTGAGACTGAGTGGGGACAGCCTGTTCTCACGTCCGCTTTCCCACAATATAAACAGCTTGCCTGCCCAATGACGTCATAACATCCAGGGCTTTTAGAGAGTAGAGTGCACAACTGCACACACAACAAGGAGACGAAGCAGAAGAACGAGGAAATTACAGACATGAAGAAATACGCTTGCAAGTTCCAAAACGAATGGAAACAAGAATTTCAGTTCATCCAGGACAGTTCGAAGGGGAAAGTGTATGATTGTATGTTGCCTGTAAATATGTAGAACAGACTTCTCCATTGAACACGGTGGCCGAAATGATATACTCATCATGAACGGAGAAGTTAAACAGGACAATACTGCCATCTAATGGATAGCCACCGGAACACTGAAATTCAAGTATTTCTTTTATGTAAATAAAAGAAATATATATATATTGTGGCAAATGCAAGAAACACAGCGTTGTTTCTTTGAGGTCTTTATTGTAAGACTGCCAGCATAAGAATACACAATAAAACACAATATGCACTTTTATAGTGTGCCCAAGAAGGTACCTAAAACCACACCCATTCTGCTGAGTGTGAGCATGGTCCTAGTGCCCCCCCCCCCGAACACCCAGACAGCAAGTTATGGGGAAAAAGAAAACCTGTCAGGGGGGCTCACTCGCCTGCCGTAACGGCTACAATGTCCATCCCGCGAAGCGGGTGTGCCTTGTGGAGCAGAACAAACATCAGGGTCCGGGAGAGGCGAAAGACATTCAACCCGAACAGATTTTGGGGGGCGACCTCGGCGGGGGACTTGGCCCGGCAGTATCTCTTCACCTGCAGCACAATGCGCCGGTTTAAGTCTGTCCAGAGAAACGCATTCCCTGCGCCCGCCCATATCCAGCACAAAGTTTTTAGGACCGCGTTCCAGCACCCTAAATGGGCCATCGTAAGGCGGTTGGAGGGGCGAACGGTGGGCGTCGTGACGTACGAAGACAAAACGGGCAGATTTAAGCTCCGATGACACAAACGACTTAGGGAAACAGTGGTGAATCGGGCCGGGAGCCAAGGACCCCCTCGACAAAAAGGGAAACGGTCGCAAGGTACAACCCTCAGGTAAAAATTCCCCCGGAACGCGTAGTGGCTGACCGAACACCAATTCAGCGGGGGCCGCTGCAAGATCCTCTTTAGGGGCTGAGCGCAACCCGAGCATAACCCAAGGTAAACGGTCAATCCAATTGCTATCAACGAGCGCCGCACGCAAAGCCGCCTTAAGCGACCGGTGAAAACGTTCACATAAGCCGTTAGCTTGGGGATGGTAGGCTGTAGTACGGTGCACCTGCACACCCAAGGACTGGGCCAACGCTGACCAAAGCTCCGACACAAACTGGGATCCCCTGTCCGAGGTGATATCAGACGGCGTGCCAAAACGCGCAACCCAGGCTGACAGAAACGCGCGAGCAACGTCTACCGAGGCAGTGGAGGAAAGAGGAACTTCTTCCGACCATCTGGTGGTACGATCTACCATCGTTAGCAAATGTGTATAACCCTGCGACGGAGGGAGGGGGCCAACTAAGTCTACATGCACGTGGTCAAACCGCCTGACCGGAATCGGAAATGGTTCGAGGGCCGCCTTTGTGATGCTGCTGACGGGCTGACCAAGGCTCTGTGACCTTTGACATGGCAAACGTCAGGGTCACCAATGTGGCAAATGCAAGAAACACAGCGTTGTTTCTTTGAGGTCTTTATTGACTGCCAGCAAAAGAATACACAATAAAACACAATATGCACTTTTATAGTGTGCCCAAGAAGGTACCTAAAACCACACCCATTCTGTTGAGTGTGAGCATGGTCCTAGTGCCCGCCACAATATATATATATAGATAGAATTCACTGAAAGTCAAGTATTTCATACATATATATATATATATATATATATATATATATATATATATATATATATATATATATATATATATATATATATATATATATATATATATATATATATATATATATATGAAATACTCGAGTTGGTGAATTCTTGCTGTAAATAACCACGCCCCCAACCACGCCCCAGGAATTCAAATAATACAAACTAAAATATTGACCCAGTGATGTCCAAACCTACTGGTGGATAGTGCCCACTCCATTTTGTGACATGGGAGCACAATCCACCAATCACATCACGTCACGGGCATAACTTTTTATAAATGAGCAGGGTAAGAAATAAGGATTTCTCTCTTAACGTGATTCGTATTTTATGGACCCCAACCACTGTGTTATATCATCTATAAGAAATGTTATGGACCATAGAAGAAATCAGTAATTTACCAGGTGTGGACCAAGCTTAAATGTATGCACTACTGGAAGAAAAAAGGTCAACCAAGCAGAAGAGAAACATTTCATTAGCCTCACGTGCGCTGCTTTGAGTTGACTTGGAATACACAATCCCTGCCAATTACCCCAAAACCGTGTACTATAGGGCAGCCAGTAGTGTTCTCTGTTCTTGTACTTATTAATCCCCTTGCTGTGTTTGAGTGTTCATGGTGAAAAATTCATGTCATCTTTTTCGATTCCACTATCTACCATCCTCAGTCTCCTGGTGTAAGTGTTACTGCTGCTGGCCGCCAGGCTGAATATTCTTGTCTTCCTGGGGGTGGGGAATGTAATTTAGACAGCCATGCATGCACTGCTGCCCCTGGTGTAGAACAAGGCTTTAAAAGTTCTCAGGATAATGAAGCCCGAGTTGGTACCGTACATGTTTTTAGTGTCCGTGCAAGTTAGAGTGCGCTGTGAAAGCTTCTGGGAGAAAGTTGGAGCGATAAAAATGGAGGAGGTGGAGTATATTGGCAAAATGGCCTTTAAGAAGGTAATATGATTGACACGACCAGAGAGGTTTTCTTTTTAACAAGATGGTACTTTCTAATACTTTGTTCTTCCTATTTAATTAAGTATATTAAAGAAAATATACCTGACACTAGGGTTGTACGGTATACCGGTATTAGTATAGCACCGCGATACTAATGAATCATGCTGCTGTGGTGGCATGATACTATTTCCATGATCACTAGTGGTAATGGTGTGGCTACGTATGTGTGTAGTGTGCATATGTATGTATATATTTATATTTTATGTATATACAAGTTCATTAAGTTTGTACATAGAGTGAAGAGGTAGTTCTAGCTCAGAGTAATTTATGATTTAAAGAAAAGGGGTGGGATTAAATAATTGTAAACTTCTTCTCACTCCTTTTCAAATATGTAACAAAAAAAAAAATAAGAAAAAAAAAGTCCAATGCTCATTTGTTTTCGTTTTTTATTCTCCATCGTTTTAATTTTGTTATAACACTATAGCACTGTATTGGATCAGGCTTGTTCTTTTTTTTTTTTTGCATATTTGAAATAAAAATATATCAATCAATCAATGTTCGGTACTATACCGCCTCTAAAAAGTACCGGTCCACCACACGTCGTCACGTCGTGTCATTGCTGGTTTTACGAGCACACGAGCATGTTCGGCAGCGCACAATCACAGACTACTAACAAGCAGACACAGTGTGTAGACAGAAAAGGGAGAACGGACGCATTTTGGCTTAAAAACTAACGATAAAGGTGAAGTTATAGTGAAGTGAAGTGAATTATATTTATATAGCGCTTTTCTCTAGTGACTCAAAGCGCTTTACATAGTGAAACCCAATATCTAAGTTACATTTAAACCAGTGTGGGTGGCACTGGGAGCAGGTGGGTAAAGTGTCTCGCCCAAGGACACAACGGCAGTGACTAGGATGGCGGAAGCGGGGATCGAACCTGGAACCCTCAAGTTGCTGGCACGGCCGCTCTACCAACCGAGCTATACCGCCATACCGCCATACCGCTATAACACTGAAACGCCCTCAGGAAGAGGTGCTTTAAGACATAGCTAGCTAGCAAGCGGCTAAAGTCCAGCCGCAGTCTGCAGTGTTTTAGCTACTTCTAAATCACTAATCCTCGCCTCCATGGCGACAAATAAAGTCAATTTCTTACAAGTATCATCTCTGCAGGACGAGGAATAGCTAAACATGCTTCACTACACACCGTAGCTCACCGGCGTCAAAATGCAAACAAATGCCATTGGTGGAGCTACACCTAACATCCACTGTAATGATACAAAGTACAGGAATGTATCTCGTCGATACTACTATGATTACGTCGATATTTTTTGACATCAAAACATCTTCTTTAGTTTTTTTTTTAAATTTATATTATGTTTATAAACTCATAATATGTCCCTGGACACATGAGGACTTTGAATATGACCAATGTATGATCCTGTAACGACTTGGTATCAGATTGATACCCACATTTGTGGTATCATCCAAAACTAATGTAAAGCATCAAACAACAGAAGAGTAAATGATTATTACATTTTAACTTAAGTGTAGATAGAACATGGTAAAAGAGAAAGTAAGCAGATATTAACAGTTAATGAACAAGTGGATTAATAATTCATTTTCTACCACTTGTCCTTAATAATGTTGACAAAATAATAGAATGGAAAATGACACAATATGTTACTGCATACGACAGCAGACTAATTAGGAGCCTTTGTTTGTTTACTTACTACTAAAATACAAGTTGTCTTGTATGTTCACTATTTTATTTAAGGACAAACATGCAATAAGAAACATGTTTAATGTCCCCTAAGATTTTTTTGTTAAAATAAAGTCAATAATGCAATTTTTGTGGTCCCCTTTATTTAAAAAAGTATCGAAAAGTATCGAAATAATTTTAGTACCGGTACCAAGATATTGGTATCAGTACAGCACTACCTGACACTATAATGCAGCTTGAAAGGTTGAACCTATTTTGTTCCAGGAGGCTGATTGGACCTCCAATCTGGTCAATTTGTTTCTCCATTTTAAAGTCTGAACAATCAGTTCCAGGGTCAAGCTATTGCAAACCTTTATCTTTTAAAGCTATTTTATTGTAAATATTGTATCGACAAAATACAGTGGATACCTTGCATATTCACGATTCAGCATTTACATCCTTGCACATTTGCGGCTTTTTAATCCAAAAATTATTTCTCCCGTTTTTATAAAAATGTATTTATTATTGATTTCCTTTTAACATTCCCGCAGAAAACAGGTTCCATTCACATAAGTCACAATTATTTGTTTTTAAATTTAGAGATTTAATTATAAACTTGAGATTAACAGTATGTACGAAAACCAACAGGGGCACCAAACAATCATTTCCTGTACGAGTCAGAGCTTTTCTTTCTGCCACTCACGGAAAGAAATAAGAAAACAATGTCTCAAACAAAAAATTAGTTACAGTAAGATGATAAGATAATAATGACACCTGTTTTGACTCTCAAAACACATTATTCAGTGCCCTAGAAATGCCGTCTTATATTCGGGTCACCAAAGTAATATTCTGAACTGCTACACAAGACACATGCAAGTGAGTTGCCTCACAAAAAGCTATTTTTTTTTAAATAACTTCAATAATTGTCACACAGGTGTAAGAAGAAGTTAACCACTATAATTGGAAATTTTGTGCACCTCACAATTCGATTCCGAATCAATTATCGATTGAACACGATTCTCGTTATATATTATGTGGTATATACATTATTTTTTTTAAATTGAAGTATTTATTTCAAAAAATATAATTACAATTTAAAAATTATTAAAATTTCAATAAATAATGATAAAACATGTTCAAAACAGGTTACAGCAGTGGTCCCCAACCACGGGTACAGGGCCGCGGCCGCACAAGAAATAAAAAAATAAATAAATAAAATATTTTTTTTAATTTTATTTTAATTTTTTAAATTAAATCAACATAAAAAACACAATATATACATTATATATCAATATAAATCAATACAGTCTGCAGGGATACAGTCCGTAAGCACACATGATTGTATTTCTTTATGACAAAAAAAAAACAAAAAACAACAACATCCTAGTTGCTGCTGTTGCGTCCCTGGGCGAGAACCTTTTCCCACCTTGCTTCCAGTGCCACCCACACTGGTTTAAAGGTAGCTTACATGTAAATAGTGAGTTTTACAATGTAAAGCGCTTTGAGTCTCCAGAAAAAAAGGTATGTATAAATATACTTCACTTCACTTCACTTAAATCTAATTTGACAAAAAAAAAAGAAAGCAATTCCATTCCTAAATCAAGTTTTCCAATACTACTTAAGATAGAAACTTACAAAGCAATTGAGAAGACATACACATACTGTATATTACTACAAAAAAGAAACTTAAAAATCAATAAAAGCAACAGTATCAATGATATGTATTTCATGTTTTTAATGCTGACAAAAAATAAATAAAAAATGTTACATTTTAAATATATATATAAATATCTAATAAAAAATGTTTTTAAATAAATGAAATAGTGTGATTAGGAGGTGAATCCATTGTTTAAAGCACCCCTATTGTTAAATGCCATACTATAAATATGCTGTATCATTCAATTGTAATATCTAGAGCCAAAGAAAAAGCAAAACTGCATAGTTACATTTTTGATGCATGCTGAACTGATGTGTGGCTTCAGGCATGAAAAACATTCAAACTTTAAGGGGCATATTTTGAGACATCCTGCTGTTTGAGCGTTATTCCCTCTTTTAAAGTGAAAACTTTTGATGCAGCTCTTGTCTCGGAGCTCATTTGTGCTTATGTTTGTGTTACTTTTGCATCATTTGCTGGCTCATTATGCTCATTTGCAGGCCCCCCAAAACATACAGAAAAAGAAACAAGCGCATGCAACGCATTCATTGACGCAATATTGTGAGTGCTATGAAAAGAATTAACATGGTATTTTCAAGCTCTTATCTGTATGTGCTGGTAATGGGATAAGGAGAGAAAAAGTGAGCAATTGAGAGGGAAAAAAAGACGAGGGGGGGGGTCTTGGAAATGCCATTTGTGTGTCGGGGATGAGAGGTGGGGTGTTGGGGGATCCAAGCGGGCCTGCTAAACGAGTGACTTCTCATGCAAATGTATGCTAATTTATGCGTGCACGGCAGTAGCGGCACCCGAGGCGGCTTTGATTGGCAGTTGCGGGCCTGTGTTGGTGTGCTTGGCTTGGGAGTTGGCCACAACTGCATCCTCCCCGCCAAACTCGCGCCGACACAGCAATGTCGTACAAGCTCTGGATCCAGCAGCCACACACGTCTGCATCCCGAGCTTGTCTGTCGGACAGTTTCCAAAACCAAGCAGCGCCGGCCCTCACCCCCACCCTCCACCTTCCGAAAAAAAAAAAAAAAAAAAAAAGCTCAGCTCAGCCGCCTCCAATTCCTGCATGGCTGGAAGCAGCCGGGGGCATCATCATAAAATCAATGCCCCGGCCTCTTCATGGCTTGCCTTGGCTATTTCTGTGTGTGTGTGTGTGTGTGTGTGTGTGTGTGTGTGTCTTTGTGTGCGCTAGCATCGTCCTGGGATTGTTTATGTTGATTTTAAAGGGGGTGTTTGTGCTGCAGAAGCGTTCATTTAATGCCCTTTCTTTTTTTCCCGCTAATGGGCTGACAGAGAGGCCCCGGGTCACGACCTCCTGTTACTTCAGGAGAGAAACGGGCTAAATCAAGGGTAGGAAATCACAGATTGACCTAAAATACAATATAGTGAAAATAACAATGATATTATATTGGGAAAAAAATTATGACAATATATATGTATACATGTATATATATATATATATATATATATATATATATATATTATATATATATATATACATCTACATATATCTGTATCTGTATGTGTATATTACCTCCCTACTTGGCACCCACCATCAAGGGTTGGAATTGGGGGTTAAATCACCAAAAATGATTCCCGGGCGCTGCCACCGCTGCTGCTCACTGCTCCCCTCACCTCCCAGGGGGTGGTCAAAGGTGATGGGTCAAATGCAGAGAATAATTTCGCCACACCTAGTGTGTGTGTGTGACACTCATTGAAGAAAGAAAGAAATATATACACTACCGTTCAAAGGTTTGGGGTCACATTGAAATGTCCTTATTTTTGAAGGAAAAGCACTGTACTTTTCAATGAAGATAACTTTAAACTAATCTTAACTTTAAAGAAATACACTCTATACATTACCAATGTGGTAAATGACTATTCTAGCTGCAAATGTCTGGTTTTTTGTGCAATATCTACATCGGTGTATAGAGGCCCATTTCCAGCAACTATCACTCCAGTGTTCTAATGGTACAATGTGTTTGCTCATTGGCTCAGAAGGCTAATTGATGATTAGAAAACCCTTGTGCAATCATGTTCACACATCTGAAAACAGTTTAGCTCGTTACAGAAGCTACAAAACTGACCTTCCTTTGAGCAGATTGAGTTTCTGGAGCATCACATTTGTGGGGTCAAATAAACGCTCAAAATGGCCAGAAAAAGAGAACTTTCATCTGAAACTCGACAGTCTATTCTTGTTCTTAGAAATTAAGGCTATTCCACATAATTGTTTGGGATTTAGGGCCGGATTGAATGCTTTTGTGGGCCACATGTTTCCCACTACTCACTGGGGAAAAATGAATAGAACTTGGGTCTTCCTCCCCCTGGAAAAGGCTGTATGTGGGTGCACAGCAGTGTTGATAATGTAAAAACAAATTCATGAATGCCAAAGTATAATACAGTAGCCGCTCTAAATCATTTTTGTTGTTTTTTTTATATTCATATTTGCAAAGCTGCGGAAAGAAAAACAAATTTAGCTGGGCGAGGATGAAGCCATTACTCTGTCTATTACTTCCTCTGCACGTGAGCCTCTGGGCCAATGGAGGGAAACAAAGAAAATGGTCAACAGTAGAACCAACTAAGAAATGCATTGCCTCTTAGATACACTCTGTTGTGATGAGGTTTTCTGTTTATTTTCCCCGCTGCTGTTCCTCGACATTAACGCTGCTCATGCATGTGTTGTAAACATTACACTCCAATGTGCCCCCATGCTTGGCTCGTCTGTGTACCGACATGACCCTCTTCCCTTTTTCACCAACATCACTTCCACCACACATGAGATTTTTTTCTTTTTGCTCATTCCAAAGCAGGGAGCGTCCACAATTATACACACACTAGCTAAATGATTCAGTTGGCACATTTGACGCCTCACAGCAATAATGGGAAATAAAGCAAAACCATTTAGACAGATCTGGAGCATCTCAACCTTTAGTTTGTCACACCTGGGAAGCACAAATGGATTCTCGTTTGGACAAAAGATTGAAATTGTATGCGTGTTTACACCATTGCTTATTTTGGGGTTATTAATTGTATTATTCTTTGTTTTTGATATGATTTATGGTTTTTGGGTTTTATTATTATTAAATAATTAAAGTCTCATCATTTTAGTTTAAAAATAGTTAATCTTTTGACAAGTTTTTATTTATTTTTTATTTAATTGCTATAATATCTAATTAAAAAAAGTTTAAACACTGTAATTTAATTTTAAAAATAGTTTAGTATTTTACTAAACTATTTTAAAAATTAAATTACAGCGTTTAAACTAGTAGTATTGTTATAATTGTTATAATAATGAATTAAAAATAGTTTAAACGCTGCAATTTAATTAAAAAAATTGTTTTTTGTTTTTACTAAAGTATTTTTAAAATTAAATTATAGCGTTTAAACTATTTTTAATTCATTTTTATAACAATTAAATAATAAAAAAAACATGTCAAAAGATTATACATTTTAAAACTAAAATGATGAGACTTTAAATATGTAAATCTAATTAAAAACAAATTATAATTATATCTTGTTTCCATCCATCCATCCGTCTTCTTCCGCTTATCCGAGGTCGGGTCGCGGGGGCAGCAGCCCAAGCAGGGAAGCCCGGACTTCCCTCTCCCCAGCCACTTCGTCCAGCTCTTCCCGGGGGATCCCGAGGCGTTCCCAGGCCAGCCGGGAGACATTATATCTTATTTCATCAAAAGTTATACATTTCATAAATTAATTTTAAAATGTTTTGCAATGTGTGTTTCAAGTCCATTTTTCATTTAATTAAAAAATATTAACTACAAAATACTGTCTTCATTTAAATACATGAACATTTGTTTATTTTTTTTTTACTATATTTTGATTCGGAAACTATTACACCATTTATTTTATTTTATTCAGAAAATTTCAATTGTCATGTTTGAATTTATTTAACTTATTTAATTTGTTGACTAAAATATGTAAAAAAAAAAGTGTTTTGTGTATTTAACTGAATACATTATTTTGTAGTTAATATTTTTAAATTAAATGAAAAATGGACTTGAAATACACATTGTAACACGTTTTAAAATAAATTAATGAAATGTATAACTCTTGATGAAAAATGATATAATTATAGTTTGTTTTTAATTAGATTTAAATAATTAAAGTCTGATTATTTTTTTCAATACAGCCACAATTAAGTTATCTCTTAGCCCCCTTCATAGATACTGTAGTACCTGTAGTGTTTTCCAGTATCTAAAAAAGTGCTGTTTAAAACATTGGGATATTTTTAGTATTTATCACTAAATATGACAGCTAGCTTACTATTGATCAGAACCATAATGTTTGCTTAGTTACACTGCGTCGCCTGACATCGACCGTTTGCAATATACACATGGTCCCCAACAACCCGCCCCGCCATGCCGCTACCGCCGCCTATCCCCAGCCCCATTCCCACCTCCTCCATCACTGTGCGGCGGCAATGAATAATACATCTTTTATTACATTATTGCGAGAGATTTGTAACACTTGAAACAGAATGCAATATGCAGTTTGTTTTCACATTTTGCGGGGGAACGCGAGGTGCTTCCACAAAGTGGGGCGGGAAGGCGGGGTGCGGGTCCAATGGCGTGGAACCAGCTCACGTGGATCCATCACCATCCCTGGGCGATTATTTTTTTCCCGCTGAAGGGTGGGATGACGGCCTATTTGATTTCCTGGGCTCGGAAGCAAAGGATGTGTCGTTTCTAATGTGGTGTATGTTCTTCTGGGCTAATGTTTACAAAAACCATGAAGTATTTAGGTTGCTTCAACAAGGTAATGATTGTATTGTGCCATCAATAAGAAGTGTTCCTTAGTCTAAAACATGACAGCCGCTAAGGGAAGTTAATCTACATTATTGTACAATAGAACACTGGCAAACAAACAGGAGTTCAGAACATTCAATCAGAGGTTTTTTTTTTCATTCATTTACATTAAAAAAAAGCAAATGATTCGTATTTCCGTATTTCTAAAACGGCTGTACTATTTAAGTTTATATTGTAGCCAAACCTTTTCCCCTAATATATATTGCCGAAAGAATATTGTTTCTTTTATAGTTTTTCCTATTTATTGTTTTTGTACTGATTCAACTACCGTATTTTTCGGATTATAAAAACATACATTTTACAGCATACAGTGCACCTAATAACCTGCTGCGCCTAAAGTACGGATTCATTCTGGTTGTGTAGCATTTTTATTTGGTACATGGTGTAATGATAAGTGTAACCAGTAGATGGCAGTCACACATTAGAAATCTGTGTGGATTGCAAGTTGACGACCCCTGTTCATAGAAGTACGGGTTAGCAAGCAACCCCAAAACTTTGATGTTCCATTGAGAATATAGAAGATTACACACGTTGCTCAAAAATCTGTCAAAATGTTTTAGCACGATGGATTGTCAGCGCATTACGGCTACCATAGTCAGACGTACTGTTCTTCAACATACAGGTATTCTTATGGTGTGTGTATAAAGACGTCAAAATGTCACCTATTAGGAAACATTTGTTTTGACCTATTATGCAAAACTAACTTTTCTTACCTACTGGTTCCTGCTGTTCTGTATTTGTCATCTGCTTAAAGGGGAACTGCATTTTTTATTTCCCCCCCCTGTAGTTCACAATCTTTATGAGAAACAAGAACACACGTCTTTTTTTGAAGATTTTAAAGATGATTGAAAACGCGTGGAAGATGAGGCTGATGGAAGTCACCGTTGTAGCTTTCAAAGCCTCTAAAACAACTTCAAAACCCTCCAGCTACGTTTTACATACACAATGCAAGAGTATATATAATGTAGTAACAAACCCGTTCATATCAATATGTAATATGTTCAATATTTACCAAATTTTCGTCATTGCTCGCACTGATTTCTATTTCCATAGCAATGCACGTCCGACTTCTGGCAATAACTTGTGTTCTTACTTCCGGATTCCAACACGAGCGTGTTCTAATCATGGCAGACTTGGTAACAGACAACAAAGACGACTATTTTTGGACCGATGAGGTTTCGCAACCTTATCTTTTTGAAGCTAAATGAACGGAGGATGAACTACTACTTATAGAAGCCAGCATGAAGAAAAGGGTGAAACAATAGAACAGACGGAAGCCGAGAGAGTGAGGTCGGCATGACACGAAACTGCAAATGTGGAATTTGGAGACAAACTATTTCGACATAAATGAAGTGCTGACCCCAAATATTCCAGAAAAAAACATCCCTGGCGACCTGGACCAAACAGACAACTGTCCATCGAGTGAGTCACACTTTAATAGTGATCATGATACATGCAGTACGTCGTACAGTGTATCATGACAGACAGCATACGCTATCTGGCTAGCTGTGTACAAAAAAAGGAAATGTGGGCTAATACTTTACAGATACTTTAAAATGATTGTTTGTGTTTTTCAGTCAGTACAGATTGGTATCCAATCGCAATGGTGTGCATTACAAACTCAAATGGGTTTCGTGCTGACATAGAAGCTAGTCTATCTCTTGCCGTAGTTAGCTTTTACGGCTAATACCGAAGCATGGCGATGTGTTACTACGCTAGCTATTGTAGCGTCCCGGAAGAGTTAGTGCTGCAAGGGGTTCTGGGCATTTGTTCTGTTGTGTTCATGTTGTGTTACGGTGCGGATGTTCTCCCGAAATGTGTTTGACATTCTTGTTTGGTGTGGGTTCACAGTGTGGCGCATATTTGTAACAGTGTTAAAGTTGTTTATACGGTCACCCTCAGTGTGACCTGTATGGCTGTTGACCAAGCATGCCTTGCATTCACTTGTGTGTGTGAAAAGTTGTTGATATTATGGGACTGGGCCGGCACATAAAGGTTTATTGGCGCTCTGTACTTCTCCCTACGTTCGTGTACTCAGCGGCGTTTTAAAAAGTCATTCATTTTACTTTTTGAAACCGATACCGATAATTCCCCATATTACATTTTAAAGCATTTATCGGCCGATATTATCGGACATCTCTACTGATGAACTTATTGAGCCAACATGATCATATAGATGGTCATTAAAAAAAGTTCACGCTGTCTGTCTTGGTATTATTAAAAGCGGCCACAATCACACGCTTTTGCAGGCGCTAACCACAATACATGCTTGGAAATGTAATTTCCTGAAGTAGCGCGTTGAAAAGCCGCCCTCTTTATTGAACGGAACAATTGAAGTGTTGTCTCTCGTGGGGGGAAACACGCGGCGTCTGTCATGCCTTGTCCTCTCTCTCCGAGATGGAAGGCCCGCAGAAAGCCCCTGCAGCCTCCATCATTTAATTTGACAAGGAGGCGTGAGGTGCGCTGGAAGAGGAAATACGGTCTTGCTGCTGCCGAACGCCACTCGAGAGCCCGGACGCTGCCGGAGGCTATTGACCAGACCGTGTCAGCTTCTATGCTACAAACCGCGTCCCCGCAAAGGCACTTAAATTGCATTCGAGGCCTCAGCTGGTGGGGGCGAGCAAACGGCCGGGACGGAAATCAATGAGTGGATACAAGACTCCGCTATTGACGAATGCCAGGTACATGACATCCAGCTGTTGGAGCTCGCTAAACAGAACACATACAGACTGTTAAAACCGGGTTGTTGCACTTCAATGAAAGCTTAGGTGTTCTCTCCCCCACCCCCACTGGGTAGCACTCAAGAAAGTGGCATAACACTGAAAGGCTTTGTGTTGAGAGCTGGCAAAAATACCTATTTTTGTCGAAGTGCAAGCATAGGCTTGATATGCTGGTTTTGTGATTGACACACTCACAAATCAGCACCACTTGCTGTTCATCCTATGGATTCTATAGGTTGTACAAACCCCAACACCAGTGAAGTTGGCACGTTGTGTGAATCGTAAATACAAACAGAATACAATGATTTGCAAATCCTTCTCAACCTATATTCAATTGAATAGACTGCAAAGACAAGATACGTAACGTTCGAACTGGTAAACTTTGTTATGTTTTTGCATATATTAGCTCATTTGGAATTTGATGCCTGCAACATGTTTCAAAAAAGCTGGCACAAGTGGCAAAAAAAAGACTGAGAAAGTTGAGGAATGCTCATCAAACGCTTTTTTGGAACATCCCACAGGTGAACAGGCTAATTGGGAACAGGTGGGCGCCATGATTGGGTATAAAAGCAGCTTCCATGAAATGCTCAGTCATTCACAAACAAGGATGGGGCGAGGGTCACCACTTTGTCAACAAATGCGTCAGCAAATTGTCAAACAGTTTGAGAACAACGTTTCTCAACGAGCTATTGCAAGGAATTTAGGGATTAATATAATCAAATGGTTCAGAGAATCTGAAAAAATCACTGCACTTCAGCGAGGATATTACGGAACTTTGATCCTTCAGGCGGTACTGCATCAAAAAGCGACATCAGTGTGTAAAAGATATCACCACATGGGCTCAGGAACACTTCATAAAACCACTGTCAGTAACTACAGTTTGTCGCTACATCTGTACGTGCAAGTTAAAACTCTACTATGCAAAGCCAAAGCCATTTATCAACAACACCCAGAAACGCCGCCGGCTTCACTGGGCCCGAGCTCATCTAAGATGGACTGATGCAAAGTGGAAAAGTGTTCTGTGGTCTGACGAGTCCACATTTCAAATTATTTTTGGAAACAGTGGACGTTGTGTCTTCCGGAACAAAGAGGAAAAGAACCATCCGGATTGTTCTAGGCGCAAAGTTCAAAAGCCAGCATCTGTGATGGTATGGGGGTGTATTAGTGCCCAAGGCAGGGATAACTTACACATCTGTGAAGGCACTATTAATGCTGAAAGGTACATAGAGGTTTTGGAGCAACACATGTTGCCATCCAAGCAATGTTATCATGGACCCCTGCTTATTTCAGCAAGGCAATGCCAAGCCATGTGTTACAACAGCGTGTCTTCATAGTAAAAGAGTGCGGGTACTAGACCGGCCTGCCTGTAGTCCAGACCTGTCTCCCACTGAAAATGTGTGGCGCATTATGAAGCCTAAAATACCACAACAGAGACCCCGGACTGTTGATTAACTTAAGCTGTACATAAAGCAAGAATGGGAAATAATTCCACCTGAAAAGCTTCAAAAATTGGTCTTCTCAGTTCCCAAACGTTTACTGAGTGTTGTTAAAAGGAAAGGCCATGTAACACAGTGGTAAAAATGCCCCTGTGCCAACTTTTAAACATTAAATATATTGTCTTTGCAGTCTATTCAATTGAATATAAGTTAAACATTTTGCAAATCATTGTATTCTGTTTTTATTTATGAATTACACAATGTGCCAACTTAACTGGTTTTGGGGTTTGTAATAACTGACTACATTTAGTGGCAAACATTAGTTATGATATTGTTAAACTCGCACATACAGTTCACAATAACAATTTTCTCATTACGCTGAACATGGTGCTTTCACAAACACCAGAATTCTGAACGTCAACATTACAACACAAGCGTGTTGATATACCAACTTAATTTTGCTCAATTAATAAGCAATTCTGACATGTAGAATTACTTAGCAAACATTGTTGAAACTTTTATCTTACATTGCCAATATTCTGTTTCCCAATCAATTCATGCTCCATTTATGTTGTGTGGAAAACATGCACTTAAGTACAATTTAGCAAATTTGTTTGCAAATTATCTGTGTTTTGAACGGGTGCCGTAAAAAAAATGTTTGTATCAAATTGTGATTCTTATTCATAACAATTCTGAATGAATTCAAAATTATAAAGCGAATTGTCACCCAAAGATCGAAATCACATTAAATTGTGAGTTATAAGATTCACATCCATAGTGTTTTGCGCTGCTACTGGTTTTGCTGTTATTATAATGGATTTTTTTGGTATATTTGGTTACATATTACTAGTAGGGCTGCAACTAACAACTAATTTGATAATCGATTAATCTGTCGATTATTACTTCGATTAATCGATTAATAATCGGATAAAAGAGACAAACTACATTTCTATACTTTCCAGTATTTTATTGAAAAAAAAACAGCATACTGGCACCATACTGGCACCATACTTATTTTGATTATTGTTTCTCAGCTGTTTGTAAATGTTGCAGTTTATGAATAAAGGTTTATAAAAAATAAAAAAATACAATAAAATAAAAGTAGCCTCTGCGCATGCACATAGAATAGATCCAACAAATCGATGATTAAATTAATCACCAACTATTTTTATAATCGATTGTAATCGATTGTAATCGATTTAATCGATTAGTTGTTGCAGCCCTAATTACTAGTGACTTTATTACTGAGTTATATATATTTTTATATCATTAAATTGTGTAAGCGGTTATTCTTTATAACTTGTCTGTCACAAAATATATTTGTACATTTTCTTTATTTGTAATGCGCAGGTTCAGGCACCGTTTAAAAACTGGCATAGTTTCAAAAAGTCTTATTTGGCACACGTATAAGAAAAGTATGTAATTGATAAACTTGTTTTTTGTTTAAAATAATGTAACAATTTGTGTCATGCATCAAATTTGATGAGGGCTATTTTGCATATGTGATTATCGTGTTGATGCACTCTATATAATGGTGACATATTAACCAAAAACTGCTTATGCCACTTTTCAGCAGCCTACATCTTAATTTTGTGTAAAAGACAAAGTAAATATTTTTTAGTACGAGTGTGACATTTTGTAGCATTGCAGAGTTTTCTCATAAGATTTCTTGGTTTTTTTTCCTTCACGTTGTGGGCTAATCAATAAACAGGTGTATGCTACAAATGGCCCCTGAATGAGACTTGAGACGCCACCTTAAAACGATGCAACATTAATATACAGGCATGATTTTCAAAATGTTAAAAAAAACTAAACAATAGAAAATAGGAATTAATTTGGTCTTTTTCCCACCTTTCTTCTTTTTTAAGTATTTTACAGAATTAATACACATCAGTGTTAATTAGAGCTCAATATGTGAGTAGCAGAAAGCAGAGAGCAGACCCACTGGAGGGAAGCAGGCATCTGTTGCTACCCCGCTCAGCTTTTTACCCGTAGCTGCCATTATTAACGCCCGATAAGATCCTTTCCAATTGGGCGATCTGCAAAACGCTCGAACAACAACAAGTAAATGCCGTAGCAGCAGGCTGCAACACAGAAGGATGCGTTGCTATGGAACGAAACTAGAGTCTAACAATAGCATGGACTGTGTCAGTTAATTTAACTAAAACAAAGATTTTGCATTGTCATTACTGGCGTTAGGGATATGCCTTTTAAAGTTAAAGAAATTATAAGTATGACATTTCCCCATCCCATTTTTATATTTCTAGTGGATTTAGGAACTGCTGTGTTTTTTTTCCCCTGACATGAATAAGGATTTCTTCATATTTGAAAAGAAGGAACAACTCCAAGAAATAACACATGGGGAAATTGACAAAGACACGAGAAAGAAATAGAAAGGGAAGTGACAACAAAAGGCAACAAGAAGGAAGAAAAGAGGTGACAGAGACAAGGCGATGGGGAAAAAAATGGCACATGTAAAAAGTTAAAAGAGCGAAAGAAACTTTGAAGCAGATATTGACAAACAATTTGTGTGTGTTACGTTGTTGACATTTTGAGTGGGTTGCAAGCACCAGATGGAAAGTTGAGCACTTGCAGTTAAACTTGGTACAATTCCTAATTAGAAGAAAATGTGAGATTCTTGTATACATCTCTTGAGACTTTAGCTCAATGAGCATCTAAAGGACTCCCTCCACTTGTGTTTTGCAAGAAAATGTAATGACAATCATAGAACAAGCACAGGATCTTACTAATGATTATTCTAATCAACATTTGACACGGCCTAGGTAATCTGTATTGGATATGTTTTGATGTAAATTTTGCACAATTATCCACACTCATTTTTATTACCTAACCTGCATATGTCTACAAGTTGTTTGTTTGTGGAGGCGTTCCCTGATTGCAATTAAAACTCTCTATGCCCTGCCCTCTTCAAAAGTTCTGCAGTTTACCTTTTTATAGATGTACACTGTTTACATATACAGTATATGTTGAAGATGAACATTGCCGCTATTATTTGGTTTATGTGAAATGTCTGCAAAAAATGCGGAAATCCATGTTTTTAAACATTCATTTTGGCGTAAAAATATCACCTTCACGTTTTTTAAATGACAGATTAATAAAAATATGATCTAAACCTGGGGTCCCCAAACTTTTTTGTATATATATATATATATATATATATATATATATATATATATATATATATATATATATATATATATATATATATATATATATATATATGTATGTGTGTATACAGCCTGGCCCCCGGCCAGATTTTTTTAACTCAATGCGGCCCCCGAGTTAAAAGTTTGCGAAACAGGCTTGTAGGGATTAAATAGCCTCTGTGTTTTTTCCTGACCTAACGTATATTCCGCTCCAGCACTAAGTAATGGATAAACCACAGAAACCTCGACTATATATATTTATATATATATATATATATATATATATATATATATATATATATATATATATATATATATATATATATATATATATATATATATATATATATATATCCATCCATCCATCCATCCATTTTATATATATATATATATATATATATATATATATATATATATATATATATATATATATATATATATATATATATATATATATATATATATATATATATATATATATATATATATATATATATATATATATATATATATATATATATATATATATATCCTCGGAGCGCGATGATGTCAAGTTATCAATGGGAAAATGCATTTTTACACAATATGATTTTCCTTGAGCGGCTAGGAGACACAGAGAATAACGAAAATGGATTACAAAAGGACAGATAAAAAAAAGAATAATAATTAAAAAAATATATATATATGTATACTAGGGGTGTGGGAAAAAATCGATTCCAATTTGAATCGCGATTCTCACGTTGTGCGATTCAGAATCGATTCTCATTTAATTTATTTTTTTATTTTTTTATTTTTTATTATTTATTAATTTAAATTAATCAATCCAATAAAACAATACACAGCAATACCAAATCAATGCAATCCAATTCCAAAACCAAACCCGACCCAGCAACACTCAGAACTGCAATAAACAGAGCAATTGAGAGGAGACACAAAAACGACACAGAACATACCAAAAGTAGTGAAACAAAAATGAATATTATCAACAACAGTATCAATATTAGTTACAATTTCAACATAGCAGTGATTACAAATCCCTCATTGACATTATCATTAGACATTTAGTTTATGAGATGCGATGCAAGTGTAAGCCACTGTGACACTGTTGTTCTTTTGTTTTAATTTTTATAAATGTCTAATGATAATGTCAATGAGGGATTTTTAATCACTGCTATGTTGAAATTGTTACTAATATTGATACTGCTGTTGATAATATTCATTTTTGTCTCACTACTTTTAGATGATATGTTTGTGTCTTCTCTCAATTGCTCTCAATTGCTTTGTTTATTGCTATTCTGAGTGTTGCTGGGTCGGGTTTGGTTTTGAAATTGTATTGCATTATTATGGTATTGTTGTGTATTGTTTTCATTTAAAAAATAAAATAAAATAAAAAATAAAAAAAATTGTTTTTGAATCGAGAATCGTGTTCAATTGAAAAAAAAATCGATTTTGAATCGAATCGTGGGACACCCAAAGATTCACAGACCTAATATATACAGTATATATATATTTTTTTTTTCAAATTGGGACTTCTCGCGGGACGCTGGCAGGCCGATAGAGGCCAGCGGGCCGTAGTTTAGGGACCCCTGATCTAAACAACATTTGTTAAATGTTCGCCTCAGCCGTAGGTACTCGCTGTTCCTCTTGCCAAAACTTCGCACTGGGTTGCAGGACGGGTAGACTATTAGGAGCACCGTAACAAGCTTGCAAGTTAGCTAACCATCGAGCAAGCTTGCTTGTTGTCTCCGTTCGCTTCCACAACGTTGATGACTGTCCACTTTGCTACTGATCATATTTGGATGATTACAATCCGAACACTGTTGGTTCTGAACCAGTTGTAGTTCTTACTTAGTAGCCAGTGAGAAGGTACAGATTGTAAACAGAGGTCAAAACACCCGAAGTATTCTACCCGAGAGGGCGTGGCTACAGGATAGCGTTGCCAAATGGGAAACATTTTCCGATTTATTTGCATGCATGTTATATAATTTTATATTAAATTTTCAAATATAATGTTAGTAAATTATCTACTAAAAATGTTTTAAAATCTAGGTACAAAACAAAGCCAAAAGAGGTGGGTACATGAGAATAAATCTAAAGGTGGAATATTGTTTCAAAATGCACCCAGCTGCAGAAAATGTAGTCTTTATTTTAAAAATTATATTATGGGGTTTACGTGGCAGCACTTCGTGCTGATAGAAATATTCCTGTTTTTCTTTCAATTTCCCTCTTTTTTTCCTCACATCCCTGCAGTCGTGTCCTAAAATAAGTACGTTATATAGAACATTAGGAACACAAGCACTCAAGCATTACTCACAGCGGACTCAGTCGAACTGCCTTAAAGGGGAGCAGCACTTTTTTAAGTAAATTTGCCTATCGTTCACAATCATTACAAAAGACATGACGACAGATGGATTTTTTTTTTAATGCATTCTAAATATTAAATAAGCGTAATTAAAAGTCTGCATACTGCGGAGCCAATTGGAGCTCCACTAATCCGCCCATTAAATCCAATAAATAACCATGAAAAAAAGTGCCAACAATACTCCATTTACATTTTATGACTTGATTATTAACCAGTTATTAGTGATATTGTTGTTATAAGCTCTAACGCAGACAAACTATTCATAGCACTGCCGTGATCACAAGCTTGTGTGCCCATGTTTACATTATCGAGTGGTCTGCTGCTTCCTCGCTTCTCTGCTCCTTGTAAGTTTATTGTAGATCATAAATCATACATCTCACTCGAAAAGTAGATGGCTGAGGATATAATCCGACAAGTTGGGACACTTTGACAGCTATTTAGGACCCAGAACTGGCAAGGATGACACGAAAAGATGCTTGGTCCCCACCCTTTTCTGAGTCAAGCTTCACCTAAATGGGAATATATGAACATCCCAGCAGTCTGCATCCTATTGCCAGCAGACCTTGTACAGTAAGTGATGTTTTATTATGTTTTTTGGCTCTCATAAAGTCTTCAGTGAGTATTAATCAGTGATGAAGAGGAAAAAAAAGCAAACGTGATTTGTTTTTTAAATTAATGTCCCGCATATGATTAAAATATGAAAATATTAAATGTTGTTCTAAATGTGGCTGTTACTTCATTACTTATACACTTACATTGTGTATATACAACCACAATGGAGGTGTTAGGATGTTTTTTAAGGGCTTTGTAGGTGGAAATCATCTCCCTTAGGCTCCACAGTAAGCAAACTTTTGCTCACACTTATTTAAAACTTAGAATTAAAAAAGAATAAACAAATAAAAATCTGTCGTAATGTCTTTCTTAATGATCGTGAACGAAAATGTGCAGTTCTTCTTTAAAGTAATGTTACAATTTGTCATGTCAGCAAAGCCTGATACTGGAAAAAACATTTGAATGTAATGTAAACTCGAGAATGAGCTGGCTTGTTGCTACTTAAATTGTCTTTACCATCGGCTTGCTAGTGATTAGCATTAGCAATTTTGCATGGCAATTTCAACACCTCCAAACATTACAGTTTTTGTATTTTTGTACACCTATTGTACTGAAAATGACACAAGTATTGAACGGTGATTATGACGTACCGTTGCACCCCTAATTATTATTTATGAACATGATGGTTTGTTATATGCTGTGTTGGTATATAAGTAGTTACTGTAAGTTATTATTGATGAATACCGATGACTTAGGTTACCTCTACTCTTTTGCGGATGTTTTTGCGCGGGTGATAACCCGACACAAACAGCGCCACCTTTCTTTTTCTTCACAAAGTGAGCGAAGTTGAGACTTATTCATTACTTCCTGTCACTGTCAGCGACTTTTACCGCAATAGGAACTAATGGGATGAAACGCACGCACACACACACACACACACACACACACACATCCTTCCTCCTTTGTACCAGACAATAACCCCAGCATCTATAAGCTCATATTTTTGTGGTCTATTGAAGAAACGTGTTCCACTCTGCTAGATTACGGTCAGACGCGATTAAGATCTTTGCCTCACTCAAGCAGAGAAAAGAAGTGCACAAAAAAAAAAAGGAGAGAAATGAAAGACACGGTCTGTGTAAGAGATAAAACAGATAAAATCCTCCCATCGCTGCAGCTCGTTGTGAGTGGCGATCCCGCCTTTTGAATTTCTCTTTCTGCATCTCCACTGTTGTTACGTACTCCCGACTGAGTTTCTTTTTTTCTCAAAACCTCACTGATCTCCAGAAAGAGAAATATCCCTCATGTGTCACATCAGGGTTGGCAGGCCCCTTTTCATGATTTTTTTTTTTTTTTTAAACTCAGTCTTGCTTCAAATCTACAGTAATTCCATTTATTCATGTTCGACCTCCCTTTCCTGTTCAGGGTGAGCTGGAGCCTATCCCAGGGTGAGACCGTGCAGGACATCAGTCAAGCACAGGTAAAGAAAGCCTTTATATGAACCATACATGTTCACTTACAATTAACACTAGTGATGGGTCAAATGATACTAAAGCATTGATGCCCGTTGAGAGACAAGGAGTGATGATACTGTGTCCCTCGACGTGTGTATCACTTTAAGAAAAAAAAACGTGACTGATATTCATTTATCTGACTGAAATTTTTTTTTTTCAGAAAACTCTTTTTTGTTTTTTTGCGCCTGTACATTGGTTTACAAAAAAAAATAAAACAATTCCAAGTGTGGGATCATTTTAAACAAGGGGTGTCAAACCTACGAACAGGTTTTTTCCGGGTCGCTTGATAAAAATTAGCTGCTTTTTTTTTTTTAAACGAGATAAACTGCTGTTCTAAATGTGTCCACTGGATGTCACAATAGTATTTGTGTTAGTCAAGCAAACGGGCCAAGCACGACGTACACAGTAAAGGGTGACTGTGGCTCCTCCTCTTCGACCCACATAAAACTTAAAACCTGCCGTTTTATATCTTCTGCTTCAAACACATCGTCATTTGGCACCCTATCTCCCCCAAAATGTCTCTGTCTCTGAACTTAACCCTTTTGAATAGTTTTTACCTCGGTTTGTTGAGTTAGCACTGGATTGATACGTAGACATGACAAAGGAGGTATTTGATACCTAGAAGAGTTTACATGTTGTGTTTTTTCTTCAATCCCAGAAAGACTGTGACTTAAAGTTTAATCCTGGCTTTGTAGATACACAGAGATACAAGTCTAAGCTCATTGTGTTTTTGAAGCTGCACCAATTTCCTCAGAATGTTCAACAAACTTGAAGTGTTTTGTCCAGAGGATTATTTGCGATTTGTAGATTTTCATAATGTGCTTGTTCTATTTTGGGCCAAAGTGAAACAAAGAAAACAACCTGGAGTTGTCTTTATTTTTAAGTTATCATGCCATGATTTTACCATTCCGGCCCGCTTGGGAATGGATTTTCCTCCATGTGGCCCCTGAGCTAAAATGACTTTGACACCCCTGTTTTCAACCATATTAGATGTGTGTGTGTATGTATATACATACATTATATTGCCAAAAGTATTTGACCACCCATCAAAATGATCAGAATCAGGTGTCCAAATCACAGGTGTATAAAATCCAGCACTTAGGCATGAAGATTGTTTCTACAAACATTTGTGAAAGAATGGGGCGCTCTTAGGAGCTCAGTGATTTCCAGCCTGGAACTGTTACAGGATGCCACCTGTGCAACAAATCCAGTCGTGAAATTTCCTTGCTCCTAGATATTCCAAAGTCAACTGTCGGCTTTACTAGTTTGGGAACAACAGCAGCTCAGCCACCAAGTGGCAGGCCACGTAAACTGACAGAGAGGGGTCAGCGGATGCTGAAGTGCATAGTGCAAAGAGGTCGTCGACTTATTGCACAGTCAGTTGCTACAGAGCTCCAAACTTCATGTGACCTTCCAATTAGCCCACGCACAGTACGCAGAGAGCTTCATGGAATGGGTTTCCATGGTCGAACAGCTGCATCTAAGCCATACACCATCAAGTCCAATGCAAAGCGTCGGATGCAGTGGTGTAAAATACGTCGCTACTGGACTCTAGAGCAGTGGAGACTTGTTCTCTGGAGAGATGAATCACACTTTTTCATCTGGCAATCTGATGGACGAGTCTTGTGCCGAGTGTGAAATTTGGTTGAAGAGGAATTATGGTGTGGGGTTGTTTTTCAGGAGTTGGGCTTGGCCCCTTAGTTCCAGTGAAAGGAACTTTGAATGTTCCGGGATACCAAAACATTTTAGACAATTCCATGCTCCCAGCCTTGTGGGAACAGTTTGGAGCGGGCCCCTTCCTCTTCCAACATGACTGTGCACCAGTGCACAAAGCAATGTCCATAAAGACATGGATGACAGAGTCTGGTGTGGAAGAACTTGACTGGCCTGCACAGAGTCCTGACCTGAACCCGATAGAACAGCTTTGGGATGAATTAGAACGGAGACTGGGAGCCAGGCATTCTCCACCAACATCAGTGTGTGACCTCACCAAAGCGCTTGTGGAAGAATGGTGGAAAATTCCTATAAACCCACTCCGCAACCTTGTGGACAGCCTTCCCAGAAGAGTTGAAGCTGTAATAGCTGCAAAAGGTGGACCCACATCATATTGAACCCTATGGTTTAGGAATGGGATGGGAATACTTTTGGCAACATAGTGTATATACATATTGTATACGTATTTGACAACATTTCTTATAAAACTGAATGATCATCTTCTCTTTCTTGTTATCCTTTTAATGAGTAAGCTGTCTGTGTTAACATCGATGAGAGCATGCCATATGGAATAAAATAAATAAAAAAACTGCACCCCACTGCCGTCGATCAATAAGAGAAGTGATGTTGCGTAACTGAACAAATAATATATATATATTTTTTTTATGCATTAAAACATTTTTGTAAGCCATCAAAAACATCCAAATAGTTTGTGCTCTGTTTCAAAATTGGAAAACACAGTATAAGCAAAATGTGTGTTAAGACTGTTCACCTCCTCACCCTGTCGGCAGAATTAATTCCAGCATTTGAATGCCAGCGCTGACGTTTGGCCCAAAGTTACTGCCAGTGCAATGATCCCCAATAAAAGCCCTGAGTGGTTTACATGAGAAGAGACATTTGCCATTTGCGGTACGCATAGATCACTCGCTGCGAGAGCTTAGAGAGACAAAATAAATGAAAAAAAACAAGACAGGGCTTTTTCGGCAGAAGTTGCTCGAATTGCCTCAGCGCATAAACAAGCCCAAAAAGAGCCTTTTTTTCCCCACTGTGTTCCGTTCTTTATACTTTGTTTGGAATTCAAATGTTATTTTCACACTGACAAAAAGACAAAGCTGCCGAGATGGAGACAGCTGGTGTGAGATTTGTCGTGTTGCTAATGTTGGCGGCAGGTCCAGATGGCGGCGGTACGGAGTGCCCCCTTTCGGTAGGAAAGTGGACACGGAGCATGTTATTTAGTTGGAGTTATAATTTCCCCTGCTGACCGTCTTTGGCAAGCCTCATCAGGGCTGCCCCATGTCGCCCGGAGAATCAGGGACAAAAAAAAAAAAAACCTGAGATAAAACGAGGGATGAAGGGGACACCGAAGGCGCAATAGCCGGGGTCAGATTAGCCATTATTTCTGCCGCACGAACCTCCGTGATGCGAGGCCAAGGTCAGACAAGAAGACCGCCGCAGCTGGATGCAGGAGTCCGAGGCCTCCCAGCGGCAAATGGCCCGTCTTTGATCAGGCGTGTCGGTTCTGTCACAAAGGTGACCCACAACACCCACCAGCCAGCGCCGACGGGCCAATGCTCGCCACGAAGGATGGCGGACATTCACAACCAACAAATGAGATCACATGCGAGTGGTTTGCTGCAAGGAAAAACATTTCGCTCCCCAAAAAGAGACTGGATAGAATACTCTATGGCAGTGTTTTTCAACCACTGTGGTTTGTTCACCTAATTGGATGGCAAATCCCAAAAATATTTTTTGCAAATCAATAATTATAATCTGCAAGTAATGTGCCGTTGTTGAGTGTCGGTGCTGTGTAGAGCTCGGCAGGGTAACCACGTAATACTCCACATCAGTAGGTGGCAGCAGGTAGCTGGTTGCTTTTTAAAAGTTGGAATATGTCGGGTGAGACCAGGGTGGTTTGTTGTGACCCCAATATGCGGACGACAGCGGGAAACAGTGTGCAGGTAAAAAGGTATGTAATTCTTAAACCAACAATGAACAAATGGGAAAGGGAAAGGCAATGGCTATGCAAAACGAAAGTAAAACTGAACTGGCTACAAAGTAAACAGAAACAGAATGCTGGACGACAGCAAAAACTTACGGCGTCCACAATGTACATCCGTACATGAAAATCAACAATGTCCACACAAAGAAGGATGGCAACAACTTAAATAGCCTTGCTTGCTAACACAAAGCAGGTGCGGGGAATAGCGCTTAAGGAAGACATGAAACTGCTACAGGAAAACACCAACAAAACAGGAAGGGCCACCAAAATAACAGCGCAAGACAAGAACTAAAACACTACACGGAGGAAAACACTAAAAAACTCAAAATAAGGCACGACGACCTGGTGGAGTTTAATTTTTTTAACGTTTTCTACTGGTGGTGTGCCTCTGTATTTTTAAATGAAAAAAATGTGCCTTGGCTCAATAAAGGTTGAAAAATGCATTTCAATACGTAAGGAGATTAGTTTTATCTGAGAGGAAAACAGATTATAGTGAAAGACTGTGAAGGGAAATGAATTAGCTTAGGGACAGCAACAGGCCAAGTTTACCTATAGCAAGTTTGCTGGACCAAGAAGCATCAGCTTTGACTTCAAACAATGGAAAACAACGAGTGAAAACTTGTGAACGTGAAATCAGAATGTTCGCAAAGCTTCCCCCTGGGTAGCATTTCAGGCTTGAAAAAAAAATATAAAAAATAGGCCTGTACTAGAGTTCACCTGAGTGGCAAGGTGCATACTTTGGAATAAGTGGGACAACTCCCGGCAGGCCCGAGAAAGAACGGGCCAATAAATGATAAAAGAGCACAAATGGTCCCCGCACGGTGCTTTATTGAAGTTTGCAACGAGTCCCCCGACTCGGGAAGCATCCGGTGCTTCCACTGCACCTGACGGGCCTTTGTCATTGTGAACATGAAGGTGCTCAAAGTAAGCCACAGGATGTGCATTAACCTGTTTAAGACGTTTGTGAAGGTCTTGTTTGGTGTCTGATGTAGTCCCTTTTGAGGGATTACTTGTCAAAGCTTTTAACAGAATATCCTATATCTGGTCAAAGGTTAATTTTAAAGTGTATTAGTTGCTATTTTCAATTGATTTGTTTATCCGCCCTGCTAATGATTGATCCATTTGTGTGGAAATTACACAGCAAAACACACAGCTCCAATTTTCCTCCATATTTTAGCATAGAAAATAATGTATTTTTTTTGTTAAAACCCTGTAAAACCCAACATTGTAAAGTTACAACATCAGATTTAGGTACCTTAAAAAACAGTGATTGTTTAGTTTTTGTTTTGTTATTTTCCAAAAGACACATTTCTAGGGTCAATTGTTGAACCCTGTAATGATATTGTATGGTAAATGTGTTTTTAGGTGTTGCCTTAAGGGCACAAACTCAAAACCTTCTTTGGACTCATCTCTTTGTTTTATTGGACTGGGTCTCTCAAGATTCAAGTAAGTAAAATGCCTTCAATGTTATTTTGTATGTTGATTGTCTTTATATATGTTTAGCTATTGTGAATTATGTTACATCACATTTAGTTTTGAGCACGCATTGTCTATGACAGGGGTCCCCAACCTTTTTGTAGCTGGGGACCGGTCAACGCTTGAAAAGGGGGGGGGGGGATTTTTTTATTTTTATTTATTTTTTTTATTTTTTTTCATAAACAAATACAATCATGTGTGCTTACGGACTGTATCCCTGCAGACTGTATTGATCTATATTGATATATAATGTATATATTGTGTTTTTTATGTTGATTTAATTAAAAAAAATATATATATATTTTTTTTTTTTTTTTATTGCGCGGCCCCGGTACCAATCGGTGGTTGGGGACCACTGGTCTATGATACAACAATGAGTGAGTGTACTCCTAAAATAGTAGTTGCACCTTATGAATCACTTTAGGACAATTGTCCTCTCACATGTTTACATATGGACATGTATAGAGGTGGAAATATAATGTATTTGATGATAGTGTGTATTATCTTAAATTGTTTAGAGTTCAGACCGTAATTGGATCGATTATTTCTGGTTGCAGTAAAATATCCCAAACTCTATTTGAGTTAGTGTTTGAAACTGTATACATGTCATCCATCCATCCATCTAGGGTTACCCACATATGCGGTCCTCTCCAAGGTTTCTCATAGTCATTCACATTGACGTCCCACTGGGGTGAGTTTTCCTTGCCCGTATGTGGGCTCTGTACCGAGGATGTCGTTGTGGCTTGTACAGCCCTTTGAGACACTTGTGATTTAGGGCTATATAAATAAACATTGATTGATTGATTGATTGATCCATCCATTTACTACCACTATCATCCTATCCCGGCTGCACTCGGGTGGAAGGAAGGGTACACTCAGGACAAGTTGTATCCTGGCATATCAGTTAAAAATAATTGACAATAAAATAAATAGTATTTAACTGAGCCTGTTTTTGTATGGCGGTGTGTGTGGGATGCGGCTTTTTTTCAATTGCCCAAATACTAGCTTGTTGCATTAAGATATGTAAAAACGGGTTACCACAGTATACAAAAGAGAGGCATCTGTGACATAAAATTTGCAACAAACCTTTGACTTTGTCATTATTTAAATCATTACTTGCACTGATAATGGTTTAATTGTTGCAAGTGTAAAATACGTTAGCAACTTTAGTCTTACTGCTTTGAGCGTGAGTCAGAAATACTTTTTCTAAGTTTGTCTTCTTTTATCGCTCCTTCTTTTGAAATAAGTGTCGGAATGAAAATGAAGAAAATGCGTCAATGCGCCGTATGCTAACGAATGGCATGACCAGGGATGTGTTCCGAATTTGGTACTTTTATAGGTACCGACGGAAGTCTTAAAGTCGAACGATGCCACGTCGCGTCACGTCCGGTTGCAGCTTCGGCATCGGCTTAAGCGGTAAAAAAGCAGTCAAGCACTCAGAGCGGATTCAGCCAGACTGCCCCTATGTAATATAACAACTTTACATGCCAACAAAGCAAGAAGGCGCTCAAAAGTACAATAAGGCTCCAAATTTGATAATGAAAACTACAACTAAGATGCACGTTGCAATCAAACAACTGATGTGTAATAAGTACACTACTTAAAGAATATAGAATTTTTGTAGCTAAACCAAAGAAAAGACTGGTAAATTCAACTCAATGGCAAGGACTACTTCCTGTCTAGCGCACCATAGTCTATGCATTACAACTGCATGCAAAGTCTATTATATAGTGCACTACACTGCAGTGTACAGTAAGAAAACAAGATAACAACTAACCAGCAAAGCTCAATGTTAAAAATATTTTTAAAAATATATACGTTAGGTCAGGAAAAAACACAGAGGCTATTTTATCCCTGCAAACAGGCTTGTTGGGATGACATGTGATTAATTTGTATTTTGATTTATTGGTCCCCGTTGGGGAAATTCATTTTCACTGCCATACATTTGAACAATAGACATTTACACATCACAAACAAAAATAACAAAAAGACATCATACATGACCAACACATTTACAGGCTTACAGACAAATAGCCTTTGTGTTTTTTTCCTGACCTAAAGTATATTCCGCACTGTATAACGGATAAACCACAGAAACCTCGACTATAATATATTTTTTAAACAATTAACATTCACGACCGTTTACTGGTATCGATTACCAGGTCCTGAGAATTGGTACAGAATGGAATCAAATGAGAAAGGTACTGTACCCATCCCTAAGCAAGACATCACACATTATGTGAACTATGTTGCTTTGTGCAACTTTCGAGGCATATTTGGCGCCAAAATTCGAAACAATAACCTCCCCAGAAACGTGACGTTTTGTATAAACTTGCAGCTCATCGTCTTCCAATGCTCCCTCTTAAAATGTTTATTATATTTATCCTAATTTGCTCAACTCGAGTGTGTTCTTTCCATACATCCGGCCAACTTCACCTAACAACCATCATCATCTTTTCTCCTCCCGTTGAACTCAATACCTTCGCATTTAGTACGCCGCCAAGTTAATCAAGGTGCGTTGAAAATCCGAGAGATCACAGGCTCTTTAGCTGCCGATGCGCTAGACGCTCCTCAAAGGCGGCCGGCTGATGGATCTCCTGTGCTCATTATGGCAAGAGAGACTTCTCTTTAATCAGGCGGAGAGTCACTTATCATAGCGACGCCTCTCCGCCGCGTGCACGTGCAGCAATTACACGCGCTCCCACACAGTAATAAATACTGAGCGCAACCTTCCTTGAGACTCATGCATACACAGATTGCATCTGACTGTGCGTAGGTACAGTTTATACAGAGTATAGACAGAGCATAGGTCATGCTGTGTGCAATAAGCTCAGTGAAGACAATGTGGACATCCATGCCTTAGCCACAGGTCACTAATGGACAACAGGCTGGTAATGGCCGTGGCAGTTCAGCTCGGTCTATAATTGCATCACGTTTAACTCGATGAGGTAAAGGTCGGTCTGGCCCGCAGGTAGACGGGACATGTCCCAGCTTTGACCTGCTGAGAGACAGAAGGCTTGGGACCTCTGCATAGAGGCCACATTCAGACCGTTTTCATAATTGGAAGCGTTGCTTCCGGTCGTTCCCGTCGCAGTGCCAAATAACAACAAAGTTGTTGTTAGCATACGGTATATACTAACACCGGTATACCGGTATTAGTATAGTACCGCGATACTAATGAATCATAGTCGGTACTATACCGCCTCTGAAAAACACAGGTCCGCCCCCCCCCCCCCCCCCGCTCCAAAATCACTAATACTAATAATAGAATGATAAATGACACAATATGTTACTGCATATGTCAGCAGACTAATTAGGAGTCTTTGTTTGTTTACTTACTAAAAAAAGACAAGTTGTCTAGTATGTTCACTATTTTATTTAAGGACAAACTTGCAACAAGAAACATATGTTTAATGTACCGTAACATTTGTTGGTAAAATAAAGGCAATAATGCAATTTTTTGGGATCCCCTTGATTTAGAAAAGTACCGAAAAGTATCACAATAATTTTGGTACCAGGTCAACACTAGTATATACTATGAAAAGTTGAATATATTCCAATTGAAAAAAATATACAAAGACTGAACAATAAAATCATATGGACAGCCATAAGTGTTTACATTTTGCTTTATATTTATTATTTTACTTATTTTTTGCCTGGTTTTGTATTTGTTTTGTATCATCCCGTGAGGTGTAAATTACTTATTTTGTTTTTTTTTGCTCGGTTTGTACTTCATGAAGTTTTGCACTTGTATTTTTTTGTGTGTTTTTTTGTTTGTTTTCGTTATATTTGGATGTAATTATTGGTTTGTATACCATTAAGTAAGACTACGTATTATGTTGAAGGGGGCAGGAAAATATAAGATTTTTCTTCATCCTGCTCCTTCTCAGGCATTGGTGTGTCACTGTATAACTGAATAATTGTGGTAAAGTTGTCTATCAAAGATGCACATCAAAGAAGGAGATAAGTAAAAAATGAAATGAAATGAAATTACCCGAATATAAGACAACTCTGAATAATAGACTGTCTCTCTTTTTGATTGCTATTTTTTTAGTGTTTGTTTTTAGTTTATTATACTAATTTGGTTCTGTTTCATTCATCTTCAAATTTGCATTGGTAGTTCTCTGCGTTCTGACAGCATCTCTCCAGGGATTCCAACATAGAACATTGCGTAATCGCACACCTAAGATTGTACGTACACACACAGAAAAAAATCAGATTTAAAAAAAAAAAAACAGCGTGCACAGAACTGCATGCACTCTTCTCATTATTGGACACATCTGCAGTGAATTATCTTTCAAGTAAAAATTATCAAAATAAACGATGCCTAAATGACCCACCATGTTATAACTGCATGTTGGTTTTTAGGCTCTAACAAATACATATGAAACACATCCAGAATTAGAGGAATGATTAAATATTGCGAGAAAGGTGTTTTATGTATTTAATAGTGCATATGTGTTTTTCAGGAGTATGAGCTTTATTTGGTGCTGACACCATCGGGCATCGCTGATTACCATGTCTGAAAAACTTTGCATAAGCTCTCGGTATGGTGAAAAAGTGAGTAAAAATAAACAACTACTTCGCACTATACTTCTATAGATACCAACGTTTACGGTTAAAATTACCTACGCACATTTCACCCCTGTTTGGGGCGCAGCAATCTTTATAAATGAGACATCAGGTTACTAGTATGTGTGTGAGTGAGTGACAGAAGAAAAGCTCTGACTCGTTTTGGAAAGAGTTTCATTGGTGTTATCTGTTCGTTCATATGTAAATTATCTTGACGTCATCCATTTTACAATGATATATTGGCATTTTTGGGGGGAAAAAATACAATGTAAGAGTAGGTGTAAAAAAAGTGTAACAAAATCTTAACTATAATGATATACTTTTTTAAGAAATACATGTAATAAAAGATTTCCCTCCCAAAAAAAGCATAGCACACTGTCATTGGGGATTTAAACTTGTGGATATTGACAGATATATTTCGCCACAAAGTTTTGCTCGAGTTCTGAAATGGAGCGTTCAACTTCCAAGGTTTCCGAAAAAGTACCAATAGCAACTCAAAAACAGTGCAATTAACAGTTCAATAACAGTGCAATACATTTTTATAACATGGTCACTACTGCCTAGTTTGTCTTGTTACATTCTTATTTTTACTGTTATACTTTTAAACTTATTGTTGCTTTTTTATTTTTATTCTTATTGTAATATTTTCTATTTTATTTCCATTTATACCCCCATTATTTACTTTTTACTTTTTAAATTTGATCTCAATTTTGTACACTGCTGCTGGAATTTTAATTTTCCGAAAGGAATTTTCCTGAAGAAATCAATAAAGTACTATCTATCTATCTAACTCAGACCTGGGCATTATGCGGCCCACGGGCCGCATCCGGCCCTTTGTACGTCCCTGTCCGGCCAGCGTGAGGCCAATTATAAATTACAAAATACATTTTTAAAAATATCTATTTCGAGTGTGCAATACAACAGTGCTGCTTTTGTTTTGAAAAGCGTTATTTTGTATTACTTCCGTGTGGACGTATGCTCGTGCGCGCAGCTGCAATCACAAATACAAAATACATTTAAAAAAACATCTTTGTCGTGCGTGCAATACAACTGTGCTGCTTTTATTTTGAAAAGTGTTATATGTGCGTATGTCCTGTGAGGGAAGGCGCACAGCGGTTATCCCCGAGACGCTAAAAAGACAAAAGTTGATGTCGAATGGCGTGTTTTAAAAAAGACATGGACTGCCAAGTAAAGGTAAAGCCGTGTGCTTATTTGTGGTACACATGTTGCTGTGTTTAAAGAATATAGTGTAACAACCTGCTGAAGTAGATGTTGTCTTCTTGAGTTGTGTAAATGAGAAGTGAGGAGACGTGCGTGTGGAAGGAACGAGATATGTTGAGCTGTGTTAGTATAGCTTGCTCAATAAAAGTTTAAAAATTGCGTCAGACTTGATGTGCACTTCTTCTGGACGCTACAATTGGTGTCAGAAGTAAAACTTTGCGCATACTGCGCTGCTTGTGTGCTACGTCATCGGGAGGTACGTGCCACGTGAGGAGCTCGCCGCAAAGAGAGAGAGAGAGAGAGACAGACAGAGAGAGAGAGACAGCGTTTACAGGTGCAGCCAAGCTGCTTGCCACGGGGGGAATTCCGCCCTCAATGAAGACTCCCAGGTTTGATGGTAAGGCGAACTGGGAGGCATTTCATCCCACTTGTGACATCAATTGTAGCGTCCAGAAGAAGTGCACACCAAGTCTGACGTTCTTTTTAAACTTTTATTGAGCATGCTATACTAACACAGCTCAACATATTTTGTTCTTTCCAAAAGGAAAACCAATCCTCACTCCTCATTTCCGCAACAGCAACGCTTCTTCCTTCTTCGCCAATCACCTTACAGACGTGCTACGTTCACAACAAAGAGGATGCAGGATGAAGTGACAGAAATTGAAATTGTTGTATTGTAATATACATCAGGAAGTGTTGTGTAAGAAAGTGTTAAAAATAAAACCATCAAAAGCCATCTGCTTTTGTATAAAGATAAGTTAGGTTAAATGAAAATATTATTATTATTATTATTATCTATCTTACGGGATATCAAAAATAATTTGTGCAAAACTTAATTGAAATATTGTCGGTGTGGCCCTCCAGCAGTGCTCGGGTTGCTCATGCGGCCCCCGGTAAAAAATGAATTGCCCACCTCCCCTGATCTAACTAGTTGGGGGGCACAAAAAATCGATTCACATCGGAATTGCATTCCAATTCTTATTTTGTTATGTATATATATATATATATATATATATATATATATATATATATATATATATATATATATATATATATATATATATATATATATATATATATATATATATATATATATATATATATATATATATATATATATGTATATATATATATATATATATATATATATGTATATATATATATATATATGTATATATATGTATATATATATATATATATGTATATATATATATATATATATATATATATATATATATATATATATATATATATATATAGTCAAGGTTTCTGTGGTTTATCCGTTATACAGTGCTCAATACCGGGGTAAAGCGGAATATATGTTAGGTCAGGAAAAAACACAGAGGCTATTTCATCCCTACAAGCCTGTTTTGCAGGTTTCCCTGCAAACAGGCTTGTCGGGATGACATGTGATCTATTTTTATTTAGATTTATTGGTCCCCGTTGGGGAAATTCATTTTCACTGCCATACATTTGAACAATAGACATTACACATCACAAACAAAAATAACAAAAATACATCATACATGACCAACACATTTACTTGCAGGGATGAAATAGCCTCTTTATATATGTATAAACATTGTATTTTAATTTTAATTTATTTTTATTTTATAAGAACTATTTTTAAAAATACATGTTTAGGCCATCTCCATGCAGCCGGCCGGACCGTTTCTAACCTGTAACCTTTCATTATAATTATTATTCCAAATAATACATTGTGAAACTCAGTTTGAAGCGACAATCTTGCTGAATCGGCAATCAATTCTAAATCGAATCGTCATCCCAAGAATCGGAATCAGATGGAATCGTTAGTTGCCGATAGATTCACACCCCTAATGACAATGGCTGTCTCTGTCCCTTATGGAGTCATCTCCCCAAGTCTTAAGTGTCTGACATAGTGAAGTACGCTTGCCTGAAAAGGGGAGAAGGAGCTTAAAAGGGTGACCTGGAAGTCTCCCAGGGAAATGTCTCTAATCGGCCCCCAGGGGATGACATCCTCTCTAGACTGGGGGACTGAGCAAAGAGCCGGGGGGGGGGGCACAGTGAAATCTGACAGACTCTCTTCTCAGGGATCAATAACCAGACCTTTTTTCTTTTTTTTTTTAAAGGGTGACATGTTGAAAAGGTAAACAAGGAATTCTCTTTCCAAATTCCCTTGGAGAAGCTTTTTTCCTCTCTCTCTCTCTCTCTCTCTCATCTCTCTCTCTCTCTCTCTCTCTCTCTCTCTCTCTCTCTCTCTCTCTCTCTCTCTCTCTCTTGTGTTGTCTCTGAGGAGATTTTTAGAATTAATGGGTGCTGTGTTGCCTGGGATTACATCAGCCAGTGCAGAGGGAGGCGGCTGCACTTCCAATATGTGCACAGATAACGTGCCTTGTGTGTCATTGCCACGGCTGCCGCAATCAAGAGTGTGTTGCCATTTAAAACCAAAGGCATCTTAATTGCCTCCAGTGCACATTCTGGTTTGAATTTAAACTACCGTATTTCCTCAGATAGCGGGCCCCTTCTCTAATAAACGCCATGTCCCAATTGATCGCACGGTTCGTCGTCCACTCGAGATTTGAAGGACGTGTCTCTACCTTGATAAATGTCTTTACTAATTACTACCTTGGCTTTTACACGTGTTAACTGTTATTACCTTAGTCAACTTTGGTTACTCCTTTGCTAAAAAAAAAAAAGCACATAGGCATTCTCTCAGAGGGCACTTTTGTGGCCTATTGGTTGTATTTCTGTTTTATAGTAGTACCTCGGCTTATGAGTGCCCCGATATGCACGTTTTTTTCAGGATATGAGCTGTCTGTTGGGTAATTGTTGTGCTTTAGGTTAAGAGCAACAATTCAGGTTACTCGCCAGCATTATCTAATAGCCAGAGAGCGACATAATTTTGTTGTACTAAGAATGGCAACAACAACGGCGAATGTTGAGGACAGTGTTGGAAAAAAAGTGAAATGATTGTCATTGAATTAAAGAAAGAAATCATCAAAGACATGACCGAGCATGTGCCGAAGAAGTTCAAGTGTAGTCTACGGAATTAAGAAAGCAGAATGAGTCGATAACGCCAGCCAAGGATGTCAACAGTTTATATTTATTTACCCGTGAATTTATGGAGAAGCTGCTGATGGTGTGTTTGACAGGTAAAAAGTCCACTCTTCAAGGTAATATATTATTACATAATTTCATGAAAATACTGTAGTTGTTTGTAGTGCATTATATTGTATTGTCGTTGTTGTGTTGTTGTCATACAGTGTTTGTATAAAATGTATTTTTTCTTTTTTTAAAGGCATGTTGTGAGAATCGTGTGAATCATATTTTATGTAGCGCTTTTCTCTAGTGACTCAAAGCACTTTTACATAGTGAAACCCAATATCTAAGTTAACTCTATCTGTGTTGGCCCTGTGATGAGGTGGGGACTTGTCCAGGGTGTACCCCGCCTTCCGCCCGAATGCAGCTGAGATAGGCTCCAGCATCCCCCCGCGACCCCAAAAGGGACAAGCGGTAGAAAATGGATGGATGAATTTAAACTAGTGTGGGTGGCATTGGGAGCAGGTGGGTAAAGTGTCTTGCCCAAGGACACAACGGTAGTGACTAGGATGGCGGAAGCGGGGATTGAACCAGGAACCTTCAAGTCGCTGGCACAGCCACTCTACCAACCGAGCTATCCCGTACTACACTACACTGTTTTGCAATGTTGTACACATTTAGTGTATGTCCTCAGTGAGTGTACGGCACATCCATTAGGTGTATGGACACCGCATTGATATTGTGTTGGTGTTTCATAATGGCCATCCGCCATCTGATGGATTAAAAAAGTCACCATATTTAAACAGCAAATGTATTTTTATTTTTATTTTTCAAAGGAATAGTTGTGCAAAATAGGCATATTAAATGCACAACTCTGGTCAATTAGCCAGTTATTAAACATTTGGCGCTATAAGAGCAAAAATATTCCATATTATGTTTATAAACTCAGGAAATATGTCCCTGGACACATGAGAACTTTGATTATGACCGATGTATGATCCTGTAACGACTTGGTATCGGATTGATACCCAAATTTGTAGTATCATCCAAAACTAATAAAGTATCAAACAACAGAAGAATAAGTGACTATCGTAATTTTCCGACTATAAGTCGCAGTTTTTTTCATAGTTTGGCCGGGGGTGCGACTTATACTCAGGAGCAACTTATGTGTGAAATTATTAACACATTACCGTGAAATATCAAATAATATTATTTAGCTCATTCACGTAAGAGACTAGACGTATAAGATTTCATGGGATTTAGCGATTAGGTGTGACAGATTGTTTGGTAAACGTATAGCATGTTCTATATGTTATAGTTATTTGAATGACTCTTACCATAATATGTTACGTTACAGGCCTACTGAAATGAATTTTTTTTATTTAAACGGGGATAGCAGATCCATTCAATGTGTCATACTTGATCATTTTGCGATATTGCCATATTTTTGCTGAAAGGATTTAGTAGAGAATATCGACGATAAAGTTCGCAACTTTTGGTCGCTGATAAAAAAAGCCTTGCCTGTACCGGAAGTAGCGTGACGTCACAGGTTGAAAGGCTCCTCACATTTCCCCACTGTTTACACCAGCAGCGAGAGTGATTCGGACCGAGAAAGCGATGATAAACCCCATTAATTTGAGCGAGGATGAAAGATTCGTGGATGAGGAACGTGAGAATGAAGGACTAGAGTGCAGTGCAGGATGTATCTTTTTTCGCTCTGACCGTAACTTAGGTACAAGGGCTCATTGGATTCCACACTTTCTCCTTTTTCTATTGTGGATCACGGATTTGTATTTTAAACCACCTCGGATACTATATCCTCTTGAAAATGAGAGTCGAGAACGCGAAATGGACATTCACAGTGACTTTTATCTCCACGACAACACATCGGCGAAGCACTTTAGCTGCGGAGCTAACGTGATAGCATCGTGCTTAAATGCAGATAGAAACAAAATAAATAAGCCCCTGACTGGAAGGATAGACAGAAGATCAACAATACTACCAAACACTGGACCTGTAACCACACGGTTAATGCTGTCCAACCTGGCGAAGCCTAGCAATGCTGTTGCTAACGACGCCATTGAAGCTAACTTAGCTACGGGACCTCGACAGAGCTATGCTAAAAACATTAGCTATCCACCTACGCCAGCCCTCATCTGCTCATCAACACCCGTGCTCACCTGCGTTCCAGCGATCGACGGCGCGACGAAGGACTTCACCCGATCATCGATGCGGTCGGCGGCTAGTGTCGGATAGCGCGTCTGCCATCCAACTCAAAGTCCTCCTGGTTGTGTTGCTGCAGCCAGCCGCAAATACACCGATCCCACCTACAGCTTTCTTCTTTGCAGTCTCCATTGTTCATTAAACAAATTGCAAAAGATTCACCAACACAGATGTCCAGAATACTGTGGAATTTTGCGATGAAAACAGAGCTGTTTGTATTGGGATACAATGTGTCCGAATACTTTCGCTTCAACTATTGACGTCACGCGCAAACGTCATCATACATAGACGTTTTCAACCGGAAGTTTCCCGGGAAATTTAAAATTGCACTTTATAAGTTAACCCGGCCGTATTGGCATGTGTTGCAATGTTAAGATTTCATCATTGATATATAAACAATCAGACTGCGCGGTCGGTAGTAGTGGGTTTCAGTAGGCCTTTAATGTATTATTGTTTTTTTCTTAGTTCCATTTAGATCAATAATGGGGACAAAGGCATGGGTTCTTCAATATCGTGTGCCTCATCACTAGTCACAGCACCAGTAAAACTCGTAACTCGCTTTGAGGAAGAGTTGGGCTCTCAGGGATGTTTTTTTTTTCTTGTTTAATTGTGAATGTAAACTTTCTTTATGCAACAGCGCTCACCAGCAGTGCTGTGAATATGTTAATTACATCAAAGGTAAAGTTTGCATCTATTTATATGACTAGATTTAATTAAACGTGCAAAAAGGTGCACACCGGGTCCATTATACGAAACACCCTTGAAAAAGTTCAATCCTCAGGTATTAAAAACTAGCCAAGGGAGAATTTAATGTCCGCTGATTTATAAGGCAGATCATTTCCTGTGTTCCCCAGTAGGCAAAGCGTAAAAATGTGGAGCCGGTACCACTTGATCCGGGGCCTCGCTTGGTCTTCTGCATAACTATCCCTGCTATCCATCCCGTCTGACATCTGGCACCGGCTGACTGGGCACAGCTTAGTCCTCGCCTCTGTAGCTTTAGGGGAGGTCAGCGATGGAGGGCTCAGCGCCGGGGCCGTCTGGGAGGTCTTTCTGCATACTGAGCAGTCTGATTAGGCGGATGTGCACAGCGGGGCTCTCGGCCCGTGAGGGTCAGTGGGGTGGAGTGGGAGACAGCTGTGAAGGCACCGGGGCCTTCTGGCTCAGGTAACCAACAGCAACTCAGTGCTCGTACTTTAGTATTTTTTCGTCTTGAGTATAGAGCCACACACCGTTTGGAGAAGGAACATGTCTCGGCTGCGTCGGATTTGCATTGTGCTGCAGTAAAAACTCTTGAACTTGCAGTTCCGTGTCTGCACCCTCTAAAAAAAACTATATTCATATATATTTTTTTGCCTTTTCTCGATATATAGCAACTTTAGATGTCCGATAATATCGGCCTGCCGGTATTATCGGCCGATAAATGCGTTAAAATGTAATATCCGAAATTATCGGTATCTTTTTTTTTTTTTATCTGTATCGTTTTTTTTAATTTTTTTTAATTTTATTAAATCAACATAAAAAACACAATATACACTTACAATTAGTGCACCAACCCAAAAAACCTCCCTCCCCCATTCACACTCATTCACACTCATTCACACAAAAGAGTTGTTTCTTTCTGTTATTAACATTCTGGTTCCTACATTATATATCAATATATATCAATACAGTCTGCAAGGGATACAGTCCGTAAGCACACATGATTGTAAATGCTGCTGGTCCACTAATAGTACTAACCTTTAACAGTTAATTTTACTCATTTTCATTAGTTACTAGTTTCTATGTAACTGTTTTTATATTGTTTTACTTTCTTTTTTATTCAAGAAAATGTTTTTTATTTATTTATCTTATTTTATTTTATTAATTTTTTTAAAAGTACCTTATCTTCACCATACCTGGTTGTCCAAATTAGGCATAATAATGTGTTAATTCCACGACTGTATATATCGGTTGATATCGGTATCAGTAATTACAGTGTTGGACAATATCGGAATATCGGATATCGGCAAAAAGCCATTATCGGACATCCCTAATAGCCACCATTTTTGCTTGGAAACTATTGACATTGTTACTTACGATACGATACCGATATTGGAGTCTTGCGCATTGACCGATACCGATATTTATACCGATACCTGCACTGCAAAAACTGAAATCTAAGTAAGATGAAATATGTCAAATAAGCATGATATTTGCTTATTTTCTGTCTGATAAGATAATTGTTCTCACTAAGCAGATTTTATGTTAGAGTGTTTTACTTGTTTTAAGGGTTTTGGTCCTAAATTATCTCAGTAAGATATTACAGTTTGTTGCTGAGATTTTATGACCTATATTGAGTAAAACATGCTTGAAATTAGAATATCAACTGTTGCAAAGCTGTGTCATCAACACTCACAAGTATAACACTGCTTTTTTAAAGTAATAATTTCTTATTTCGAGCATGAAAAACAAAAATCAGGACTTTGACACAATTGTGTCTCATATTAAAACAGAGTTTATTATTATTTATTTTCAATGAAACAATAGAAAATATGTACTCATATAGTAGTACAGTTGTTATTAGTGAGAATATACTTATTTTAAGGTATTTGTTGGGTTCATTGAGGTTAGCTAATTTTACTTCTTTTGGAAAATCTTGACAAGCCAAATTTTCTTGTTCTATTGGCAGATAATTTTGCTTAGTTCAAATAAAATACCCCTCATTTTTGTATTTTTTATTCTTGTTTTTGAACACTGACTTTTTGCAGTGTGCCTAATGGTTAGAGTGTCCGCCCTGAGATCGGTAAGTCGTGAGTTCAAACCCCGGCAGAGTCATACCAAAGACTATAAAAATGGGACCCATTACCTCCCTGCTTGGCACTCAGCATCAAGGGTTGGAATTGCGGGTTAAATCACCCAAAAAAAATTCCCGGGCGTGGCCACCGCTGCTGCTCACTGCTCCCCTCACCTCCCATGGGGTGAGGGTGACGGGTCAAATGCAGAGGATAATCTCAGTGTGAAATTTGAGTTGCTATTACATAGTTAGCATGACCTGTGAGACGTTTGCAAATCTTGTGAGATTTCATTGTCTCTCATATGTATGCTGTGCCTTACCTCTAACCGCTGCAGTGTTATGCTCCACAGTCTCCACTTTGCTGCCGTGGCCCATTTTATTTTTGCTGCCCTCAGTCTCCTCTTGGACACAAGTGTTGTCCTTCAAGAAGATCATGTCAGGACCCCTAAATTATCCTCCATTGTTGTTGTTTTTTAGCTGCAGTTGTCTCATTACGACCGATGAGTTTAAATGGAAAACTGAAGTATCATGGTGGAATTTGGAGCTTTTAATACAATAATGTTTTAGAAAACAGAGCTTGAATGCTATGTTTTTTTGTTTGTGTTCAACTTTATTCCCTTGTAAAGATTTACAATCAAACTTACAATGCTACAAAGTGTAATATTTCCTCAGTCCCAGATCCTATATGACTGCATACTGTACATATCCCCCATAAGTGGGTTATTTGCATACTAATGGAAAGGACAGCATATCATACAGTACATATTGTCCTCTGGAGGAGGGGGAAAAAAACACTGTCGACTCACCGTTGTCCCCTGTATTATGAGGAAAATGATAAAGATAACAAGCCCGTGACAGTGCTGGCTTCACATCAAGCTCCGCAACAGCTGACTGCCCAAAGCAATCAGTCTAACTGTTCCACCCTCCATGGACTGCAGCTCCAATGCAACGGATAATTTGCGTAATACCGCCCTGTTCTACCTCGCAGCAGGTGTCAGGGACTTATGTGGGTAAAAGATGAAATCACAGTGACTGGATTCATACATCATTCCATGTTCGGATTTATTTATGTATTTTCTTTAGTTGTAATGCCATCCAATAGAGAATTACAAACAATCTGCATTTTCAGTACTATTTGGGAAAATAATTGTTTAGCTCCGGAAAATTTACTTTTTAAATACGTATGAATGTATTCATACTCATTGCATTGTTTTTAATTCTATTGTGTTTAATTATTACATGTATCTTTCTTTCCAATATATTTTACTGTCTTAAAGTGAGAGTCCGTTTCCAAATATTTATATTTGATTTTATTGTTTTGCTGCAGCTCTTACATATACTGTATACATGGGATTTGTTAAATGTTATATATTGTATATATTATATAAACATATAATATACTATAATAATATACTATATCAGTATATATTTGTGGAGGTCTTGCTCCTCCGGGTTCGTTGGACCACCAATCATCGACATCTCGGGCTCTTCCAGGTTTGCAAAACATTTTTATTTTTCAATAAACGTGCAACGTCTCTTTCTCCAGTGAGCACACAAATGGTTTTCCTTCGAAGCCGGCCCTGGCACATCCCGCCTCGCTGCAGGTCCGCAGGCCACGCCCCTCACAATATTATATACTGTATATATAATAAGTAAATATTACATATATGTTATATTTTATATTGCTACTGTTGGGATATATTATGATTGGGATATAATTAAGATAATGAAGGATGAAGTGATTAGGAAATGTTTAAAATAGATATGCTTGTGCCTCTCATTGTGTGTTTTGAGTCAAATTAAAACTGGGTGAAGGTTGAGGCCGACCATAAACTCTTATCTGCAACATCTTCACTGGTCACTTGGCTTCTTTGCTGAGGTCAGAAGGACAAACACCAGATTTGGGGTCAGAGTCCAGGAAGGAGAAGGCAGAGGAAGATTCCACGCCTGGAAGAAGACACCTCATTGCATAGTCATACATCGTGATGTATATTGTAAGAGCGCGAGGGGAAGGGTGCGTCCGGATAGCCCTGTGTAAGTCGCCGTGTTGTATGATAACAGGGACAGATAGCGCTCAGGCAAATTGTATTAGAATTGTATCCAATAGGGCAGTGGTTCTCAACCTTTTTTCAGTGATGTACCCCCTGTGAATGTTTTTTAAATTCAAGTACCCCCTTATCAGAGCAAAGCATTTTTGGTTGAAAAAAAAGAGATAAAGAAGTAAAATACAGCACTATGTCATCAGTTTCTCATTTATTAAATTGTGTAACAGTGCAAAATATTGCTCATTTGTAGTGGTCTTTCTTGAACTATTTGGAAAAAAAGATAGGTTTTTATTTATATTTATAAAGGATTTTTGAATTGTTGTTATTTTTAGATTAATTTTAAAAAATCTCACGCACCCCTTGGCACACCTTCAAGTACCCCCAGGGGTACGCATACCCCCATTTGAGAACCACTGCAATAGGGAATAAATACTTCTGGCTTATTTCGTTAATCTTTAAACATCTTCTGGCTCCAGATTAAACAAATACGTCGACACTACACACTACTATGGTACATTTTTAGTCTACTTAATACCTGCATTATCCTTTCCATCCTTTGAAACTGAGCTACTGTGTAGAAAAATGTACTTTGTGGATCAATAAAGTTTGTCTAAGTCTAAGTATGCATTTCTATGAATTGCAAGAACTACGCACCTCCAATAAGGGTATCAGGTTCTTATCGCCTCGTTTCTTGTTAGTTTTTAGACTTTTGTACAAAAATACTGAACATGTCATAATGTTAGTGCGGAACAAAGGTGAATCTCAAAATTGTAACATGGTGCTGATTCAAATAAGTAGTCTTTATTGCTCTTTAATACGGTGCTTGTACTGCAATGTATTCCATTGTAAAGGTGTACATGATACCATGTATGCGGCTACTTAAATAATGAGTTGTGCGGAAGCCAATACTAAGAAGAGCCCACAGCGAAATGAGATCCAGAAGGGTCAGTCATCCCCTGAGATGATAATGAAAGAATAATAAAAGTACGGTATGAAATTACCCGGCTATACCCACAATAGCGTCTCTCATTAGCCTCGCCGCTAATGTTGCCGTTTATGCTTGTGTTCTACACCAGCTCCCCCTAATTAGAAAGCGCAGGGGCTGCTAAAAATAAACGGCAAACTAAACACACTGGCGTGAACGTACGAGCGAGTCTGTTTATGTGCAGGAATAATGGCGGCGAGGCAAAGGAGGGTGGGGATTAGTGGTGTGCTGCAGACTCAAGTAATTGAGTCGGCTTGTGTCGACTCTCCCGGAGCAGCCGTAGCGGCCGTGTTGCGGAACATCCTACAGAGCTCGGCGGCAAAGCCATTCGGTGGCGACCGTGCCAAAGGTAGATAGGAGGCTGGGAAATGCCATGTATACTTTTATGCATTTGTATGTGCGAGATAACTCTCGTACTCCTGAACCGCTGCACTCAAAAGGGAGAACATTTGTCAAAACATGCAGCCCTTTTATGCTATTTTTCGGACTAACACACCACAAGTTGTCGATGTTATCAAACCCCAAAATGTAACCCAAAATGTCGGTTGACTTGAAATGTCTCACAATAGTTTCCTTTGCCATACAAAATACCTTAGAATAGGTATCTTTTACATTTGAATCAATACCATATCAATTCTCTGTACCTGGTAATCGATACCGGGGACCCAACGGTACCAATTTGGCTACTTCTGTATTGATTGATTAATTGAAACTTTTATTAGTAGATTGCACAGTACAGTACATATTCCGTACAATTGACCACTTAACACCGGAATAAGTTGGTGTCCACGTTAATCAATTCATGGTATGCGGTCTAATCTGTTAAAACATGTTAATTGTTTAAAAACAAAAATCTAAAAACATTACTTTAACAATAAACACTGAGCTGTGTTGTCCAGTTGTTTACTGCCTTCTATACAGCTCTGTCTCATTTGCAAGTACTGTAGTCTATTGTATTATATTGTAAACTCTGCATGCTGTTGCAATTCCAGGACGTTAGATGGCAGAAGTGTATAGACCAGGGGTGTCAAACGTACGGCCCGAGGGCTGGATCAGGCCCGCGAACAGGTTTTATCCGGCCCGCGGGATGAGTTTGCTAAGTATGAAAGTTAACCAGAAATTTTTGGATGAAAGAAACAGCTGTTCTAAATGTGTCTACTGGATTTCGCAAAAGCAATTATTTGTATCTTTTTAGATGATGCTACATATGTACAAAATAAACCACATGATGTTAGTACATAACAAAATCATCAAACTACATAAATAACATCCCGTAATTACATTTTGATATAGTTGTTTTAGCTTGATAGATTGAAAATTAACACCAATGAGTTGACTGATGAACATTATCACATAATTTATTCAGAAAATATAAATAACAACAAATAAAGATAAACTACTACGAACCGCAACATGTACGTGTAAAAAAAAACAACAACAACATTATGATTTGTACATTTTCAGAATGTGCTTGTTCTATTTTTAAACAAAGAAAACAATCCGAAGTTGTCTTTATTTTTAAGTTATCGTGCCGTGATTTTACCAGTCCGGCCCACTTGGGAGTAGATTTTTCTCCATGTGGCCCTCGATCTAAAATGAGTTTGACACCCCTGGTATAGACTATGGTGTGTTGCCTTAGTCAAGAAGTAGTGTTTGCCATTAAGTTGAATGTGCCATTCTTTTCCTTTGTTGAGCCTTACAAAGTGTTTAAAATGTAAGTACTGTATTTAGTACACACCGGTTATTTGAATGCAAAATGCATCTTAGGTGTAGTTTTTAACACCAAATTTGGAGGTTTTGAAATTGCCATGGAAAATCGCTAATGCTAATTGGTAGCATATCTATGGCAAACCTAATGTAAATTAGCATCGAGCTAACATATTTTAAAAAGTGGAGCTTTACTTCACTTTTGAATGCCTTCTTCTTGCTTTGTTGGAATGGAAAATGGTAACATTAGCTAAAGGCAGTCCGGCTAAATGCTTGACTGCTTGTTTCCCGGTGAAGTGCTTAAGCCAGTGCTGTGTCTGCAACCGGACTGTCACATGCAACACAGGTTTCAAAATATTGTGTGATTTTACTTGAATCGGTAACGACGAGAGGACAGGCTACGCTAGCCGCGGCACGACTAACTTTAATGTGAAGTAGTGAAACAAGAAAATAATTCATTTCAACAGAAGGCCAGAGAAAATGAACAAGTACATTAATAAGTCAGGATAAACGGTAATATCCACACAGTACAGCAACACGTTTGTCAGCCATAGATATGAATGAGGAGGAAGATGACACACATCTTTGAGCCGCAAGTTTATGGCGATGGGGGCTGAACATTCTCTGACTTTAGATGGCACAACAATTACATCAAGGATGCCTGCTCCCCAAATGTGTTTTATTATTGTTTTCACTCAGCAGCCTACTACAGTAACCATGAGCCGAAAAACGGAAATTTCGCATTATTGCATAAATCAGTAGCTAAGGAGCCAAAGGAGTAGCCTTGTTGACATTAATATTTTTAATAATTTAATGTAATACTTTGACATAATATAATAATATAATATAATATACTAATAATTATACACAATATTTTAAAAATATAATAATTGTATATCAAATATATAAAATTATCTATTTATAATCTAACCGTAGGCCCTGAATCGTATTCGAATTGTGAGGTGCTCAAAGATTCCCACCTCTACCGTATTTTACGGACTACAAGGCGCACTGAAAATCTTTTTTTTTTCTCAAAACTCGACAGTGCGCCTTATGTAAGGAATACATTTGGTTGAGCTTACCCACCTTGAAGCTATTTAATTTGGTACATGGTGTAATGATAAGTGTGACCAGTAGATGGCAGTCAAACATTAGAGATAAGTGTAGGCTGCACCGTTTGGATGTGCTTCAACATACGAGTATTTTTTTGGTGTGTGTATAAGGTAAGACATATTATCTGGGGTTTTGTTTCGCAATATTATGCAAAAAAAACTTTTCTTACCTTGTAGTACCTGCTGATCTGTATTTGGGATCTGCATGAATCCTGAAAAGTTGCGCGCATCCGCCTTTGTAGTCGATAAGCTTCTTCTTTTTTCTCTATCTTCTTGTTATGGGACATTCATCCTCAGCTGTTGCCATTTCTAATATAAAGTAATGTAAAGTTCTTATTTATGTCAGTAAACTCGCCATGAAAGTCATAAAACATACCGGTGTAGTGAGATTATATTATTCACCCAAGGAACTTTAGTTATTAGAGAGTTCCGGTCGGACGGTTTTTCACAGGACACATTTCCGGTGTTGTTGTTTCCTGATGATGAGATGCTGCTCCGTTATTGATTTAAGTAAAGTCTGAATGTCATTAAAACAGTTAGCGCCATCTTTTGACACTTCTTCCACTCCCGTCCGTGCACGCTACACCGCTACAACAAAGGTGACGGGGAGAAGACGCTGCCGAAGGTGAGCCACGTAAATAAGACCGCCCACAAAACGGCGCATCCGGAAGCGACTGTCAGAAAGTGGCTTGAAGATGATCTGTAAAACATAATCTATGCAACATTTTGACCAAAGAACTGCCATTACATGTTATGTAGACCACAAGGAAGTGTTTTCCATTTAGAAAAAAACAATAATAGTATGACTCCTTTAATGCGCTCTATAATCCAGTGCGCCTTATATATGAAAACAGATCAAAAATAGACCATTCATCTGTAGTGCGCCTTACAATCCGGTGCACCCTATGGTCCGGAAAATACAGTACTCATGTAATGATTATGAAACTTTGAGTATACAGTATCTGTTTGACGTATTGCACAACCCATGCAACTGTCCTTTATAACCAAGATTTTTGGGAGGACTGGTTTGTTCGTATTTGAAAAGTAGCGGGCGTCACATGAAAGTCCAATATGTAAAGTCTTCAGTCTACCGCCTGTTTGAGCAGCTCACCCTGGGCCTACAAAAGAGCCGGAGCACTTGGCAAGGGCCGCACTCGCGCGATAAAATGAACCGTGACGGGGACGACGCTAACTACAGCTGCAGTGCCCTCCCAAGTGATTTCGCCGAGATTAATTTCCCATAACAAAGACTTTGAACCCTTACAGAAGGAATCCAACTTCAGTAGCTTTCAAGTAAAAAATCCAATATAAATGAAAATGGGCTTGAATGTTGACAGTTTTATGATATGTGGGAGATAGGCTGGAAAATACAGTGGCTTAAAGCAATTTTCACAGCAAAGTGCCTGTTTAAGCAAAGACGGGGGGCAAAGGAGGGCCCCGCTCATCTTGATAATTCCTCTCTGAGCCTCGTCACTCCAGTTTTTATGACTTAAAGCGGTCCCCTAATCTCTTGACATTGACTCGGTTTATTTTCTTATTCCACGCAGCGTGTGTAATATCTTTGGCATTGTACCGTGGGCTGTGTTCGTAAATGTGACTCATGTAGGCTATGTTTGTGCTGTGGGCAGTGGTAACAAGGTTTGTCAACAACACAATAATGGGAATGCTCCGATTTAGGATTAGCACCTCTCTCGGGCTGTTGTACACAAGTGGACAGTTCACGTTTACTATTCGTACGCCACTGTGCAGACAGATACCTCTTATTTCCATGGGGATGTCTTGCAAGCAGCCAAGTAATATTTGTTGGTTCTTCTATCCCTACCTCCTTTTTCAACTTCGGCTGAGAAGTTGTGAAGGTATTTTAATAAAAACTCTAGCAGTCGTTATCCTCAACTGACTGAAGACTTGGTGGCTGAAATCCACCCATCTGTTTTTGATCCAGGGTCATAAACTGCATAGCTGGACCCTATCCTGGTTGGCAAAAGTTGGACTACATGCTGGATTGGCAGCAGATGGCAAGACCGAACGTGATTGAGTAATGGAGATCGTCAACTTGAATTAGACTTAGACTTCCTTTTATTGTCATTCAAATTTGAACTTTACAGTACAGATAAGAACAACAGTTTGTTGCATTAGCTTGTTGCATATGCATCCACGTTTATGGATATATGGTATGTTGTCTTTATATTCCAGCGAGTTAATCCGTTTTTGGGGGGAATTGAGGGGATTATTATGATGCGTTCAAGAGTCTAATGGTCTGAGGGAAGAAGCTGTTACAGAACCTGGAGGTTCTGCTACGGAGGCTGCGGAACCTCTTTCTAGAGTCCAGCAGTGAAAACAGTCCTTGGTGGGGGTGGGAGGAGTCTCTACAGATTTTCCGAGCCCTGGTCAGGCAGGGGCTTTTTGCGATCTCCTGGATAGGAGGAAGAGGAGTCCTGATGATCTTTTCCGCCGTCCTCACCACTCTCTGCAGAGACTTCCAGTCTGAGGCACTGCAGGCTCCAGTCCAGACCGAGATGCAGTTGGTCAGCAGGCTCTCTATAGTGCCTCTGTAGAATGTGGTGATAATGGGGGTAGGGAGCTGCGCTCTTTACATCCGACGCAAAAACTGCATGCGCTGCTGAGCTCTTTTTACAAGGGTTTTGTTTGACGTCCAAGATACATTTCTAAGGATAAAGGTCCATGTTTTTAGCATTCTGGTAAGCTCGTCTTGCCTTACAGCTGTGAGACTTGACATTAGGGTTGTACGGTATACCGGTACTGATAAAGTACCGCAATACTAATGAATTAAAAACCCTATTATAATGCCTCTGAAAAATAATGTTTTTTTTGTTTTTTTTACGGACATGATGACGCGCCGTCGTCACATCATGACATTGCTGGTAGAAAGAGCAGGGGCGCATGCTAGGCAACACATACGTACGGAGTACTTATAAGCAGACAGAGTGTGGAGACATAAATGGCAGAATGGGTGCATTTTGGCTTAAAAACAAACAATAAAGGTCAAGCTTTTCACACTGAAGCACTTCTCTGGAAGAGGTGTTTTAAACATGGCTAGCGAGCTAGCGGCTAACATCCATCCACAATCGGTAGTGCTTCAGATACTTCTAAATCCCTAATCTTTGCCGCCATGTATGTAGTGTGTTTAGCATCGAACAATCCACCATTACAAACAAGAAGAAGTAGTCAGATGATAATTTGAAATAATGAAATAATAATTGGAATATATTGAAATAATATTGACAACCGTGATAATTTGGCTCACATTATTTATTATATTTCCATCCTATTTGACTGTTAAAAGGGTCATATTGTGATCTTTTTTCTACATTTAGGTCTATATAACATGTATTGGTGGCTCTTTTGTCAACTATTTTCATAGACTATGTTTTACATATCTTCAAACTGCTTTTTGACCGTCTCTTCAGGATGCGCCGTTTTGTGGGTCTTAATTATGTGTTTCCACTACGACTGCGTCTTCTCCACGCCTGGCATGCTTTAGCTTTAGCGCTTCCGTATGGAGTTTACCAACAGATATACAGTCGTGTAAAGAACATAATGTCATGGCTGTCTTGAGTTTCCAATAATTTTTACAACTCTTCTTTTTTTGTGATAGAGTGATTGGAGCACATACTTGTTGGTCACAAAAAACATTCATGAAGTTTGGTTCTTTTATGAATTTATTATGGGTCTACTGAAAATGTGACCAAATCTGCTGGGTCAAAAGTATACATACAGCAATGTTAATATTTGCTTACCTGTCCCTTGGCAAGTTTCACTGCAATAAGGCGCTTTTGGTAGTCATCCACAAGCTTCTGGCAAGCTTCTGGTTAAATTTTTGACCACTCCTCTTACAAAATTGGTGCAGTTCAGCTAAATTTGTTGGTTTTCTGATATGGACTTGCTTCTTCAGCCTTGTCCACACGTTTAAGTCAGGACTTTGGGAAGGCCATTCTAAAACCTTAATTCTAGCCATTCCTTTACCACTTTTGACGTGTGTTTGGGGTCGTTGTCCTGTTGGAACACCCAACTGCGCCCAAGACCCAACCTCCGGGCTGATGATTTTAGGTTGTCCTGAAGAATTTGGAGTTAATCCTCCTTTTTCATTGTCCCATTTACTCTCTATAAAGCACCAGTTCCATTGGCAGCAAAAAAGGCCCAGAGCATAATACTACTGCCACCATGCTTGACGGTAGGAATAGTGTTCCTGGGATTAAAGGCCTCATCTTTTCTCCTTCAAACATATTGCTGGGTATTGTGGCCAAACAGCTCAATTTTTGTATAATCTGACCACAAAACTTCCCTCCAGAAGATCTTATCTTTGTCCATAAGAGTTTTGGAAATGATTGGAAACCCAAGACAGCCATCACATTATGTTCTTTGCAAGTGTATGTAAACTTTTGACCACGACTGTAAATTAGAACTTTTCGCTAATTTGTATTAGAAATGGCAACAGCGTAGGGTGCATGTGCACGTACGAGCCAGTCTGCACTACAAGAAGAGGACGGATAAAAACAACGATCTTATTGACCACAACGTTGGACTACAATGGCAAATCTCTACCATATACAGTATTGGGATATCCGCTGACGTCACACTTGGAAAACACGTCACAAATTTGGGCAAATTCCTAAACGGCTCATATGGAGGAAGTATGAAGGAAGGCAAGATTGTTTTGTAAATATCTCTGCCATGTCTACATTGTTTGATTTCAAATTTTGGGGAATTGCGCAGATATTTAATACAAAAAAAAACAGGTACCAATAAGTAAGAAAAAATAGTTTTTGCATAATAGGTCCCCTTTTAACAAATGTAGTTTTTGACAAGTTTTTAAAAGCTTAATATTTGGGGGAAATGTGGAAAAAAAAGGTCATTATTCTTTCAGGTTTTGTGCCACCATGATAAACTGACCAAATCCTCCAAAGTAGACCCTGGCTAACGGGACGAACATGTTAAAGAAGAGTCTCCGGGAGGCACTTTGCCGCTAAAACAGCGTTTTCAACCAATATCTGCTACATATTATAAAGCTGTCAACATCCCCAGTCCAATTCTCATTCATATTAAATGTTATTTTATCCCAATTGGGATAGAATTTGTTCACCGAGCGAAGTCACCGGAGGATGCCAAATCTTTGTTATGGTAATTACAGCTCAGTGAAATTATGTAGATGAAACAAGTGAATAGGCCTAAGAAAAAAAAATCACAGCTAGATGGGAATTCAAATTATAGCAAAGCATGATGACAAAAATTCAAATATCCTCTTAGGGAAATCTCTGACGGATAGAAAGAAGATGAAGAAGCTAACATTCTGGTGTGTACTTTTATACAACACAAACAGACTCGATTTTCCACTAACTCAAAATATTCTCTTGAATAGTTTTACATCGGAGCTGAAAGTGTGCTTTTTGTCAAACTACCACCACATTAGTCATCGCTCTGTGAAAAAGTAGTAGTGAGTAAATCTCTTCAGTCAATTCCATTGTGAGTCACAGATCTTGTAGACCTTGGGCTCGCAGCAGCTGTTAGGGGGTGTTTACGCACAATGGAAAGCATGTTGAGAAACAGCCTGGATCTTTTCCGCGGACGTGTACGTCGGCGTGGGTGGTTCTGAGGCCAGGCTGTACCACCTTGCTCAGTCTGGATCAATATTATGTCCCCTACGAGCCAGCCAGTTCAACCCGGGAAGCTTTTCAAAGATATCCTTTAAACTCCATCCATTATTTATTCAGCTCTCCTGCTTGCCCTTTCCAGGGGAACAAACTTGTTGGTCAATTACTCAAAGTTGTTGCAATAACTGTGAAACTATCGTACAAAGTGCACTTTCATTTTCTATGAGCCAGTGCTTTTGTCAAATTGCTGCATTCAAGACTGCTGGGGTATCAGAACTATCCAAGACGTTATGTGGTCTAACCTTACACCTTTACGGTCTACAACTTTAATGTGTAGAGCAGGGGTCCCCAAACTTTTTGACTCGGGGGCCGCATTGGGTTAAAACAATTTGGCCGGGGGCCGGGCTGTATATATATATACATATATATATATATATATATATATATATATATATATATATATATATATATATATATATATATATATATATATATATATATATATATATAGCGCACTTTCCGCGCGCACGATGATGTCACGTTATCAATGAGAAAATGCATTTTTAGACAATATGATTTGCCTGAGTGGCTAGGAGACACCGTGAGTAGCAAGTGGTACAAAGTGGATAAGGAAAGACAGAAAAAAATAATATTTTTTGTATTTTTTATTTTTTTAAATGTTTTTATACTTGGGACTTCCCGCGGGCCGGATTTTGGACGCTGGCGGGCCGGACCCATAGTTTGGGAACCCCTGGTGTAGAGATACAGTACAGGCCAAACGTTTGGACACACCTTCTCATTTCAATTTGTTTTCTTTATTTTCATGACTATTTACATTGTAGATTGCCACTGAAGGCATCAAAACTATGACACCTGTGAAGTGAAAACCGTTTCAGGTGACTACCTCTTGAAGCTCATTGAGAGAATGCCAAGAGTGTGCAAAGCAGTAATCAGAGCAAAGAGTGGCTATTTTGAAGAAATTAGAATATAAAACGAGTTTTTAGTTATTTCACCTTGTTTTTGTTAAGTACATAACTCCACATGTGTTCATTCATAGTTGTGATGCCTTCAGTGACAATCTACAATGTAAATCAGGGGTGTCAAACTCATTTTAGATTGGGCGCCACATGGAGAAAAATCTACTCCCAAGTGGGCCGGACTGGTAAAATCACGGCACCATAACTGTAAAATAAAGACAACTTCAGATGGTTTTCTTTGTTTAAAAATGTATGTTGTTGTTGTTTTTTTACACTTACATGTTTATACTTTCTGAATAAATTATGTGATAATGTTCATCAGTCAAATCAATGGTGTTAATTTTCAATCTATCAAGAAAAAAAAAATAATATCAAAATCAAATTACAGGATGTTATTTATGTAGTTTGCGCAATTTCCTCAACTGGGGCACTAACATCATGTGCTTTATTTATTTTATTTTTTTTACATATGAAGCATAATGTACAAAGATACAAAAAATTGCTAGTGCGACATCTAGTGGACACATTTAGAACAGCAGTTTGTTTAATTCAAAAATGTCGTCTAATTTTTATACTTTGCAAACTCAACCTTAATACTTCCCCTTTTTTGTTTGCTCCCCTTGCACCCATCATCTCCCCTTTTGTCCATCAGACCACACATTAATTACATGGTTATTAATTTGTTTTTAAACTTTTATAGCTTTGAAAAGACAACTTCCGAATGAACTATTTCTTATGTTCCTGTAAGAATAATCCAAGGTTTTATCCCGCTCGGATAAAACCTGTTCGCTGTACGTTTGACACCTCTGATGTAAATAGTCTTTTTTTTTTTTTTTTTTAATAATGTCCTGCCCAGCTTCTCGGGCAAATCATATAGTAGATGTAGATGCCCATATCGGCTGTTCAGATTTACTTTACAAAAGAGAAGTGTAGGATACTTCTCTTGTTGCCTTACTTGTATTTTGACTTTATTAAATGTATTTATATTATCATTTGGTGCAGCCGGGCCGGAGCAGGAGGGGATAGAAAGAGAGAAAAAGGAAGACAGAGGATGGAATTGTGGGGACAAGAGGGGGATTAGACAGAGAGACAAAAACAACAACAGCAAACACAACAACAACAACAACAACAACAGAGCAACATCAGCAAATACGACATGTACAAATATGATGGTAAATTAATAGCAAATAAGCAGTTAGCGAAAATTAAAAAAAATAAATAAATACAGAAATGACAATGAGCATTATTACACTAAAAATGGAGCAATATGAATACCAATAGAAATAGTGCTATTGATAATAAACAATACCAGTACTTTACCTTTATTATCAACAATACAATTGTTCAAATGCAACAATACATATACGTAATGATAACTTGAGATACAAAAGAATGCAGAAAAATGGAGGGGAAGAAAGAGAAGCAACCTTAACCTTGTAGATTGTTATAGTAACAATAGGTTAAGCTTTGTCAGTGTGCCATGTGTTATACCCAGTTTACCCTAGGGCAACAACGTTAATATATGTTTGATGAAACGTGATTATGTGCATGAGTGTATGTGTGCATATGTACTTGTATATGTACCGTATGTGTATGTGTGCTTGTACAGTGAATGTATATGTACAGAATGTGTATATGTGTGTACAGCGAATGTATATGTACAGTATGTGTATACAGTATGTGTGTTTGAACAGTGAATGTATATGTACAGTATGTGTAAATGTGTGTTTGTACAGTGAATGTATATGTACAGTATATGTATGTGTGTGTTTGTACAGTAAATGTATGTGTAGTATGTGTGTGTTTGTACAGTGAATGTATATGTACAGTATATGTATGTGTGTGTTTGTACAGTGAATGTATATGTACAGTATGTGTATATGTATGTTTTTACAGTGAATGTATATGTACAGAAAGTGTATATAGTATGTTTGTATAATGAATGTGCGTGTGGATGTACGAACTTTGAGTGTGTAAATATGTACTGTATTTATTTGTATATGTATGTGGGAGCGTAGGTACCTATGCATGTGTGTATGTATGTGTGTGAGTATATGTGAATTTGCATGTACAATACATTTGACTCCCAGTGTGTGCGGGAGCCAGAGTACGGCCCCAGCCTCCCCGAGAACCCATCCCACAAACAGTAGGTGTGGTGCCCAGGGAACCAGGGGCCACCGCCCCCACGCAGCCAAGCCGGACAGCGACAGGAACCCCAGAGCCTGGCCCACCGTGCCGCCCACAAGGGCCAGCAGCAGGCCGCAGACAGACGCACCCGGCAGAGGACAAGGCACGAGAAAAACAGGGGGCAGCCAGACCCCAAGCCAGCGAGAGACCACAAATAAATAGTCTTTAAAATAGGGAAAAAGCATTGAATGAGAAGGTGTGTCCAAACTTTTGGCCTGTGCGGTATATACCTGCAAACAACAACTCACACCAGACCCACACCCACAAATTATGATGCTAATTTGAAGATGACGGTGATTACTCAAGCAGCTATGAAATACGCCAGCAGCTTTTATTGAAATCTACTAGTCATTTAATTGATTTTGTATTAGAAACATATTTTTCCTTTAAAAAAAAGTCATGAAAAAAGGATATATTTGTGTAAGTATGGCATTGCTCTGCTTTTTCAGGGGTTGTTTGTAGTTTTGACAACACAACTAATCTTTGGACTTAGACTTAGACTTAGACTTAGACAATCTTTATTGATCCACAAGGGAAATTGTTCCATATAGTAGCTCAGTTACAAAGGATGGAAAGGATAATGCACACAAGGGCACAAGAAGAGGGCGAAAACAAAAGGTATAAAGTAGACAAAAAAAATTACCATAGTAGCAATATAAAATATAACATATATGTAATATTTACATATTTGGCATCCTTGGTCACTTTTCAAAGTTCATTTTACTGAAATGTTTTATAAAATTATATAGTGAGGTTCTGACACACATATTTACATGCATAGCCAAACTAAATATGACTGTTTAGTACAACAAAAATATAATTGTATGTGTTTTACTGTGTGGGCAGTAGTGATGCAGATAATTCTGTAATCATATCCATTCACTCTCAACTATCTTAATCGATTAAAATAAAAGTTTCAAATATATATATATATATATATATATATATATATATATATATATATATATATATATATATATATATATATATATATATATATATATATATATATATATATATATATATATATAATATACTTCCTCCCACTTCCAAAGACATGCACCTGGGGATGTGATGAGGTGGCGACTTGTCCAGGGTGTACCCCGCCTTCCGCCCGATTGTAGCTGAGATAGGCTCCAGCGCCCCCCGCGACCCCGAAGGGAATAAGCGGTAGAAAATGGATGGATGGATATATATATATATATATATTTTATTTTATTTTTTCAAATCTGTCTTGTCCAGCCACTAAGGCAAATGTTGGTGTAGATGCCCATATCTGCTGTACAGATGTATTTTAGAAAAGATAAGTATGTTAAGTTAAAGTTAAAGTACCAATGATCACCACACTAGGTGTGGTGAACTTTGTCCTCTGCATTTGACCCATTCCCTTGCTCCCCTTGGGAGGTGAGGGGAGCAGTGAGCAGCAGCGGTCATTTTTGGTGATTCAACCCCCAATTCCAACTCTTGATGCTGAGTGCCAAGCAGGGAGGTAATGGGTTCCATTTTTATAGTCTTTGGTATGACTCGGCCAGGGTTTGAACTCACAACCTACCAATCGCAGAGCGGACACTCTAACCACTAGGCCACTGAGTAGGTGATACTTATTTTGTTGCCTCAGTTGTATTTGACAATATTAAAAATAAACAGTGTTATTTTAAGTAATATAGACATTTATCACAGCTGTTTATCTATTTTAGGGAGGAATATAGGTATCATAGAACTGGCATCCAATCTATGGATTGTATGGATTTTGAATAGAGAATCGTTTTGAATCGAGAATAGATTCTGAATCGAATCGTTACCCCAGGGAATCAAATAGAACCAAATTGTGTGTTGCCTAAAGATTCACAGCCCTAATAGCCATACAAACTTCAAATTAGTATTTTCCGATGTAATGTAGCAAATGCGTTTCATAAACTTTGGCCAATTAGTCTCGGTTTGTGAGAAAACTCCATGTTCATGAGACACTCTGGCTTGTAATAAAAAGTATGTCGTTGTCATAGTGACCACAATACCGCAATACCTCACAAACATCCAATGTGTTGCGTTAGCACCTAGCATCAGACAGATTATTGTTCCCGAGTCAGACACAAGAATTGATCAGAAATCCTTGAAAAATTCCGAATTTGAGTTTTTGATTGACAACAAATCTGAGAAAAGTCTTGCTCAGGTCCAGCTAAGCTCGAACCGCCAAGTTCTCCAAAGGGACTCTGGGCCCTTTCACAACCCTGTCTGTGCTTGACGGCCCTTAATGATCAAGGTGACTTATAAGGGAGCATCTGGCATATGACGAGTCGGTCAGGATCTCATTCCCTGACAGATTACAGTGTTGGACAAGCTGCCACTTGCAGCGGCGTGGCCGTGATGGCTCTGATAATTGAAGTGCTGGACGAGGGATGAGTTGGACTGATGAATCCCAGCCAGTCATCGGATCGATAGTTTAATCGTGAGCTCGGTGCAGGCAGCTAAATGGGTCAGGGGGACTGCATGGACCCGGTCCAAATCGGCCGTTAAAAGGTCATAGGGCTTTTGTTTCGAGATTGTGTTTTTTTTTTTTTGTATTAAATCTATTTGTCTCTCACTGAAAGCTGCCCTTGTCAGTTATCAGTTACATGATTTACAGAAATGGATGTCATCAATACAGTAAAGGTATATAACTGTAATTGATTAAATTGAGTTCTTTATTTCAAGTATTATCCCTGGTATACACGTTGAGTGTGTTCTATCCAATTACGTGATTAATTGTACAAAATAATTAGTAAATTACCCAGTTACTAATTATAATCGACTGCCGCAGCCATAATGTCAATATCATTTTTGCCACCCCCAAAGGATTGGGGTCAAAATGCTGTGAAAGACATGTAGCCATACACATAATCAGGGTTTTCCCCAGATGGCCACTATATACTGTATGTGGCGATGGGGGTGCAGCTAGGGCAGGGGTCCCCAAACTACGGCCCGCGGAAAGTCCCAAGTTAAAAAAACTAACTAAAAACTGTTGTTTTGAAATAATTATTTTTTTTAACTCCGTTATTTCTAATCCATTTTCTACCGCTTGTTACTCTCTGTGTCTCTAAGCCGCTCAGGTAAATCATATTGTTTAAAAATGCATTTTCCCATCGATAACGAGACATCATCACGCTCAGAATATATATATATATATACCATATTTTTTGGACTATAAGTCGCAGTTTTTTTCATAGTTTGGCCGGAGGTGTGACTTATACTCAGGAGCGACTTATGTGTGAAATTATTAACACATAACCGTAAAATATCAAATAATATTATTTAGCTCATTCACTTAAGAGACTAGAAGTATAAGATGTCATCAGATTTAGCGATCAGGAGTGACAGATTGTTTGGTAAACGTATAGCATGTTCTATATGTTATAGTTATTTGAATGACTCTTACCATAATATGTTACGTTAACATACCAGGCACGTTCTCAGTTGGTTATTTATGCGTCATATAACATACACTTATTCAGCCTGTTGTTCACTACTCTTTATTTATTTGAAATTGCCTTTCAAATGTCTATTCTTGGTGTTGGGTTTAATCAAATAAATTTCCCCAAAAAATGTGACTTATACTCTAGTGCAGGGGTCACCAACGTGGTGCCCGCGGGCACCAGGTCGCCCGTAAGGACCAGATGAGTCGCCCGCGGGCCTGTTCTAAAAAAAAATAAAATAAAATAAAAATTAAAAAAAAATAATAATAATAATATATATATATATATATATATATATATATATATATATATATATATATATATATATATATATATATATATATATATATTATTTTATTTTATTTTTTTTAATTAAATCTACATAGAAAAAACACAAGATACACTTTCAATCAGTGCATCAACCCAAACAACCTCCCCCATGCACACTCATCCACACCCACTCACACAAAAGGGGTTATTTCTTTCTGCTACCAATATTCTGGTTCCCACAACATAGACAACACATCTGCAAGGGACACAGTCCCTGAAGCACACATGATTGTATAGGCTGCTGGTCCACTAACATTTTCATTAATTACTATTTTTTATGTAATTATTTTTATATTGTTTTACTTTCTTTTTTATCCAAGAAAATGTTTTTTATTTATTTATCTTATTTTATTTTATTTTTTAAAAAAGGGCCTTATCTGCAACAGACCAGGTTGTCAATGAAATTAGATTTGTTTAAAGGGTTTTTTAAACCAGGCCCAGTCCAGACAATGTCCAAGTCGGACTCAGCAACACACACCTTCATTCATGTACACAGAAAAAAATTAGGGAACACAACAGATTGCATATAATTTATAAACAAAATTACATTTTCAAAATAAGCATTTATGTACAGTCCAGATTATGTCCAGGTCACTCAAATTAGGGAACACAACAACAGATATCATATAATCTATAAACATAATTATACTTTCAAAATAAGCCTTTGAGGACTTCTCATCTTTTTTTTAATGTTTTTTGGCATCATTATCGTTTTCAACCATGTAACTTTCTAAAGTTAGAAAATACTGAATACATGTTTTAAAGAAAGTAATACTAAGTGAATATCTGTTTTTGGCCTTAAAAATAAACATTTTACCGAGTACTATAATTAAATTGACTAAATCATGATTGTCAATGAACTCTCCTAAAATAACAGAAACCACATTAAGGTTCATAAACAAACCAATCCTTAAACAAATTGTTTCAACTTCCACCCAAAACAAAGACACAATATGACAATACCAAAACAAATGCAGGGTGGATTCAGGCTCCTGACAACAAAATCGGCAATCATCTGACTCTGTCATATTCCATAATTTTAACATTTTCCCTGTGGGTAAGAAGTTATAAATATTTTTAATTTGAAAATAACGATTTTGCACATCGATAGTGGTTTTATAGATTAGTTTGAATATGGCATCCCATGGCAACGGGCAGTCAAAAAAAGTCCTCCCATTTTCCATTTGTGTTGTATGAGGCAGCCTTCAAAGATTTCTTTATTAAATAAAAATTATATATTTTTCTATTTATTTTAGTTCCTTTTTGCCAACTAGAATTTCTTATTAGAGGTTTACAAACTAATAATTTAGTAGTTCCATAATTAATTATTTGTTTCCATCTTTTCCCAATTACTCCAGTTAGTTGATAAAATGAAAAGCTTGAGCAAGCATCACCATACATAGCTCTAAATTCATCATACTTCATAATTTTACCATTCTCATTGATAATATCATTGACAAAAAAGATTCCTCTTTCAAACATATTTTTCCAAAAGAAAGGCTTTCCATCTATTACAATATTAGAGTTCATCCATATTAACTGCTGCAAAATATTGTCTCTTTTTTCTGGCACATAAAATTGAAAACACCACTATGAGTGGATTATTTCCTTATGAACCCCGCCATGTTTCCCAGCAGACTCTCTGGGAGGGGATCACTTGTAAAAAAGGATACCATTTTATTTTGATACAGTACATGTTTTTTGTCCAACAGGACATTTGTGTACCACTCAATGTTTAAATACATCTTTGGAACAATTGATGCTTTTAAAGACAGACACATAGCTTCAAGGTTGAGAAGTTTCAGGCCCCCATATTCATACTCTTTGTACAAAACCTTTCTTTTAATCTTTTCTGGTTTGCCGTTCCAGACAAAATCGAAGACCCTCCGCTCATAAATCTTAAAAAAGTTTTGTGATGGAGCTGGTAATGACAAAAACAAATAAATAAATTGAGGAATAATTAACAAGTTGGCAATAGACATTTTACCATACAAGGTTAGGGATTTCCCTTTCCATAATTGCATAATTTTGTCCAGCTTTCTTAGTCGATTATCATAATTTACTGAGCCTAGATCTTCCAGATTTTCTGGGACAACAACACGAAGTATGTTAACTGGTCCAAATGTCCACAAAACAGGCACTTTGCATTCCATTCAAAAGGACGTGCCCTTTAGATTTCCGATCCTTAACATTTTACATTTATCATAATTAAGCTTAAGGCCAGATTGCTGTGAAAATATGTCCAAAAGATTAAGAAGGTTCCGCAAACAATGAGGAAAAATCTTATCTTTGTGAATCAGCCTTTTCTGACATGAACTTCATCAGAACACGCCTCACTGATGCACATCTGCAAGACTCACTCAGAGTTGCAGTGTCAAGTTACACACCAGAGTACAACACACTAGTTAACAGCATGCAATGCCAGGCTTCCCACTAACTGACAAAGAAACAGATAACAGATTTGGTGTCCAGTTCAAAGTGTGACATGATTTAAAAATTTGAGAGTTTACTTTTGTATTTTACATGAGTTATTATTTGTACAAACATGGTGCAAAGTAATTCCAGATTTGTTAAAAAATTTTAGTGGCTAGCTAGTTAAAATGGGATATTGTGATTTCACAAGACTGTCTTAGAAGTGATCATTTGAAAATGTTCAATTTGAAAAATGTGCACTTAGAGAAAATATAAAAATAAAGTGTTGCATTATGATATTTATCTGTTTCTATATATATTTATTGTGAGAAATCATTAAGATGATCAGTGTTTCCACAAAGATAAATATCATTAATTATTAATAATAACAGAGTTAAAGGTAAATTGAGCAAATTGGCTACTGCTGGCAATTTATTTAAGTGTGTACTGTGTAACTGGTAGCCCTTCGCATTAATCAGTACCCAAGAAGTAGCCCTTGGTTTCAAAAAGGTTGGTGACCCCTGCTCTAGTGCAACTTATATATGTTTTTTTTCTTCTTTATTGTGCATTTTCGGCCGGTGTGACTTATACTCCGGAGCGACTTATACTCCGAAAAATATGGTGTATATATATATATATATATATATATATATATATATATATATATATATATATATATATATATATATATATATATATATATATATATATATATATATATATATATACAGCCCGGTCCCCGGCCAATTTTTTTTTAACCCAATGCGGCCCCCGGGTCAAAACATTTGGGGACCCCTGAGCTAGGGGTTTGGTGAGGGCGTGGTCAATGACATTGTTACATATGATGTCATGATCATTTTGAATGGCAATGATGCATATATTTTCTTTCAATAGGCTAAACAAGTGTATTATGTAAATTTAAAAAACAAATATGTGTTATTAGGAATAACTTTTATTTTTTTCTTATATTATTTTTCTCCATTTTTAAATTGCTGCAGCTTATTGTAAAAGGTAACACAAACTAGACTATATTCTGCCCTCTCTGAATGTTGGAATTTAGTTTGCTGAATATGTAAACAACCTTTTAAATCAAAGATGAAAAAAAAAACACTCTAACCACAAGGCCACTGAGAGGGTCAAATTTTCTAGGACATATTTAGGGAAAACCCTGCGTAATACAGATAATCTGAATGTTTAATACCCATTAGCAATCAGTTACTTACTTACTCCCCCTACCTCTTTAAAGATGTTTTTCTTGATGGCGGTTATGTTTTTCAACCGGTCTTGCTCAAATGTTTTAGTCCCCTAAAGGCGTGTGTTACAGTCCATGGTGATTTGGCGAAACACCCAAGCATTTGATACAGCTCAATGAGCAGTATGAAAAAGCCTGTCTGACTGATGTGGGTTAAACTTTGTGCTTCAATTACAGCCCCATCACATGATAAAAGAAAAGATAAAAGCCCAGGCAACAGAGTAGGGGTGCGTTTTTTTTGGCAAATGATCGACCTTGGGTTGGCAGCAGTTTATGGATAGAAGTGGTACTAATACAACCTTTTTTTTCCACTTGCTTGTTTTTTTTGTATGGTTGAACGGTACACCGGTATTAGTATAGTACTGCGATACTAGTGAATCATATTCGGTACTATACCGCCTCTGAAAAGTACCGGTACACCCCCCGCCCCGTCGTCACGTCATGACATTGCAGGTTTATGAGCAGAGGAGCATATTCGGCAGCGCACAATCACGGAGTACTTACAAGCAGTCATTGTGTAGACAGAAAAAGGAGAATGGACACATTTTGGCTTAAAAACTAACAATAAAGGTGAAGTTATAACACTGAAACACCCTCAAAAAGAGGTGCTTTAAGACATGGCTAGCTAGCTAGCGGCTAAAGTCCAGCCGCAGTCGGCAGTGTTTTAGCTAGTTCTAAATCACTAATCCTTGCCTCCATGGCGACAAATAAAGTATGTTTCTTACAAGTATCATCCCAGCAGGACGAGGAATAGCTAAACATGTTTCACTACACACCGTACCTCACCGGCGTCAAAATGTAAACTAACGCCAATGGTGGATCTACACCTAACATCCACTGTAATGATACCAAGTACAGGAGCGTATCTAGTCGATACCACTATGATTTAGCGTCACACAATCTTTTTTCGTGTTTTTAAAATGTATGTTATGTTTATAAACTCAGGAAATATGTCCCTGGACACATGAGGACCTTGAATATGACCAATGTATGATCCTGTAACGACTTGGTATCGGATTGATACCCACATTTGTGGTATCATCCAAAACTAATGTAAAGCATCCAAACAACAGATGAATAAGTGATTATCACATTTTAACAGAAGTGTAGATAGAACATGTTAAAAGAGAAAATAACCAAATATTAACAGTAAATGAACAAGTAGATTAATAATTCATTTTCTACCACTTGTCCTTAATAATTTTGACAAAATAATGGAATGGAAAATGACACAATATGTTACTGCATATGTCAGCAGACTAATTAGGAGCCTTTGTTTGTTTACTTACTACTAAAAGACAAGTTGTCTTGTATGTTCACTATTTTATTTAAGGACAAACTTGCAATAAGAAACATATGCTTACTGTACCGTAAGATTTTTTGTTAAAAAGCCAATAATGCAATTTTTTGTGGTCTCCTTTATTTAGAAAATTATCGAAAAGTAGCGAAATACATTTTGGACAACACTAATATCTAGTGATTAATGTTTAAGTTTTACTACTATCTTTTTATCTTCTCTAATCTTACTTCACTGTTGCAACCACTCATTTTCTTATCCCCTGCCGAACAAAAACAGACAAGTGCTTAACATTCGCGGTGTGGCGGCAAACAGATTTCATAACCGTTACGCCGTACCCTCATCCTCAAGTCAATAGCTTTGACTTTATCAGCAGTAAAACACACAGACGGTTTGTTCGTGGACTTAATTACACTGGGATAGCCGGCTGCCCCGGCGTCATGCAAGCGAGCGAGCAAAGTCATTTCCATACCGTTCAAATGTCACCGGCGTACACTGGGACAAGCTTGTCTCCAGCCACCTGTCAAGAATCCCCACCAATGAGTTTTTGTGCCAAACAACAAACGCAAGCCAAGCTTACAAAAGCGACTGCTGGACCGAAATGAGAATGAAAGTAGCTGTTCTTAGTCAATAAAAGGAGACATTTCCACAAAAAGTAAGACTAGTAGTAAATAATACGGCCTCCCAATTCCATAAGGCAGTGAAAGATGGTCCGGGTCAGGGTTGTTGACAGATTTAGAAACCAACTGCTGAGTTCCTCTGACTCCACAGTGTGTAAGAAATAACCCAATCTGTACATTGGGACAAACTAGGCCAAGAGTCAATATCTGTCCCACCCTATTGTTGTGAAAGTATCTCTTGTCGCTTTTGTAGCATGTGTAGGCGGAAGGGCGGTATAGCTCTGTTGGTAGAGTGGCCGTGCCAGCAACTTGAGGGTTCCAGGTTCGATCCCCGTCCTAGTCACTGCCGTTGTGTCCTTGGGCAAGACACTTTACCCACCTGCTCCCAGTGCCATCCACACTGGTTTAAATGTAACTTAGATATTGGGTTTCACTATGTAAAGTGCTTTGAGTCACTAGAGAAAAGCGCTATATAAATATAATTCACTTCACTTCACACAAGGGAACGTTGTTAGCGTATAAAATGCTAGTCTCTTCCATGCTGGTGTCCTAGACCTTACAGCATGGGTGTCAAACTCTGGCCCGCGGGCCAAATTTGGCCCGCCGTTTAATTTCATTTGGCCCTTGAGGCAATATCAAATTAACACTAAAGCTGGCCCGCCGATCCTCCCGGGAGTCTTCCAGCCAGCCAGCCAGCCAGCCAGCCAGCCAGCCAGCCAAGCGAGTGCTGGCCCAGTCACATAACATGTGCGGCTTCTGCGCACACACACATACATTAGAATGCAACGCATACTTCATCAACAGCGATACAGGTTACACTGAGGGTAGCCGAATAAAAAACTTTAACACTGTTAGAAACATACGCCACACTGTGAATCCACACCAAACCAGAACCCTTTGCAGCACTAACTCTTCCGGGACGCTACAAGGTGTGTGTGTGTGTGTGTGGGGGGGGGGGGGGGGGGGGGGGGGTTTGGTGGTAGCGGGGGTGTATTTTGTAGCGTCCCGGAAGAGTTAGTGCTGCAAAGGATTCTGGGTATTTGTGCTGTTGTGTTTATGTTGTGTTACGGTGCGAATGTTCTCCCGAAATGTGTTTGTCATTCTTGTTTGGTGTGGATTCACAGTGTGGCGTATATTTCTAACAGTGTTAACGTTTTTTATACTGGCACCCTCAGTGTAACCTGTATCGCTGTTGATAAAGTATGCGTTGCATTCGCTTGTGTGTGCATAGAGAAGCCGCACGTATCTTGTGACTGGGTCTGAACGATGTTAGAATGGATGAAAAGCGGACGTGACGATAGCTCATAGAGTACGTTAAAGGTTAATTTGTTCAACCTTGGCCCACAGCTTTGTTCAGTTTTAAATTTTGGCCCACTCTGTATTTGAGTTTGACACCCCTGCCTCACAGTGTTAAGATTATGCCACATATCCGCTAGCTGGCAGCAAGATGACATGCTTAGCTCACTCAGTACGTACATACAGTACGTCATGTAAACAATCCAACATAGCCTATGCCTGGTAGGACCAATGGCCTAATTAAACGTTTGTGGGTTTAAAATTAAATATTACAGTCGTCCTTAGTTTATCGTGGCTCAGTGTTTCCAAGCTTGACTGTGGAAAACAAATTTCTGCAAAGTAGATTATTAATAAATCAAATATTTTCAGAGTTAAAGCATGTAAAAAAAAAACCTGTTTACAACCTTCTAAAAATGTTTTACCATTATTAGAAATGACACCCACATACTGTAGTTACACTCGTATCCCCCATTATAGTAGCCTAGAGGATCCTTCTAGTGTCATTATCAATCAATCAATCAAAGTTTATTTATATAGCCCTTAATCACAAGTGTCTCAGTTTACTATGGTCTACTCCCAGCCACTGAAACGCGGTCACGGCGTGGAAATACTTGGTCACTTCCTGGGTAGTTGCTCTAAGTTAGAACAGGGTTTCCATGTGACGAAACCACGGGTGTAAATTCTTCTGCAACAACTTAGGCAACGGTCGCAGCTACGCTCATTAGCTATTATGTTAGCATTGAGTGTCTGCGTTGTTATTCCCCATTGATCACGTCAAAGCTTTGGTATTGACATCAAAGATGAAGTGCATCTTGACAAATTCCTCTCCACTTTACACAGCAAACTTGTTAGCAGTAATGGAACTCTGAGTCCCAACGAGTCTGATAATCATCTTTTGACAACGCTCACGCCAAAGGTTCACCAATGTGGAGATGTGGTAAATGGGCCCTGTTACTTTTCTGGCCTGACAGTACCTGCTTGTGTGTGTTTGGGATCTGCATAAATCCTGAAAATGTGAAATCAAAGCGTGGAGAAATTGCAGAGATATTTAGAAAACAAGCTTGCCTTCTTTTCTACTTCCTCCAAATGATCCGTTTGGAATTTCTCCATCCTATGACGTTTTTCAGACCGGCGACGTCTGCAGATATATCTCCATATATGGTGAAGGCTTACCCAAAGGTCTTTGCGTGAGTCTGCCATTTTATTGAATGTTCAAACATATGTAGTCCAAACAACAAAATGCCCATGGTATAACAGAACACCCAAAATGCTCTGTTGTTGTTTGCTTTAACCAGCAAAAGTCTCGACACAATCTTTCAACCTCATCTGAAGTAAGAAACTGCCTTACGTTTACTTTCATGATTCGTGGCAGTGCACCTTCAACTTGGATAAAGTCTATCTTATTGTGTGCAAAGCCCTTCAAAGAGCCGTACTTCAGAAACCGGCGCCAGCATAGATAGATTTTCCAATAAACTTATTTTAATGGCGAGCTCAGTGACTACTATTTATGGCATGGAAAGACAATGAAATGGCAAGTAATACTAGGTTAGAAATGTGTTAACGATACTTCAGCAATTTTAGCTCGATTTGTTGTGTAGCTAGCTTAGCCTTATGATGTAAGACAACTGCGTTTTAAAGATACTTTAGCAATTTTGGCTCGATTTGTTGTGTCGCTAGCTTAGCCTTATGATGTAAGACAACTGCGTCAATGTCCTCCGTTTTAAAGATACTTTAGCAATTTTAGCTTGATTTGTTGTGTAGCTAGCTTAGCCTAATGATGTAAGACAACGGCGTCAATATTCTCTGGCAAAATAAAGAATTATTTTTTCTAAAAGCTACCGTAGTTTACATTTGATCAGTGCCTTCTGTGTTTTGCAATAGGCAAGTAATAATTTGTTATTATGTTCGCGATGTCGCACGTAGCGCAGCTGATAGCATTCAACCTCTGTTGTTCCACACATGTCCAGGATCTAGCATTAGAAAACTTACAGACTCGGTAGAAGTTTAACCTTGCTCAGTGTATAGTTCCACACCTGTACGTCAGTGTGGCTTTGTTACTGCATGGCCTCCTTACTTGTTGCTGACGACAAAACACTGTGAGCTGCTGGTCTCGCTATATCATCTGGGATGTTGTGTTGTGGTGAAAGTCACTCAAAACAGATGACGTGTGGTAGTCACCGATGTCCATAGTGCATAACAAACGCAAGAAAGCTAAAAAACTATAAATCATTTTTGCCAGGCGGAGGCGAGTGCTTACCGAGCTTGAGAGTGCGTGGTGAGGACAGGTTCATTTGCATTTAACAACTCTGCATCTCAAAATGAACCGTTTTAAAATAAGGTCTGTAAAAGAAAATCTATACACATTTTTCACCAAAGAACCACGGTTGCATGTTATGTACACCACAATGAAGTGTTTTAAATGTAGACAAAAAATCATGATGCTGAGGCAGGAGTCCAAAATTAACTGCGTCAAAAAGTTGTTCTGCCAAAAATTGGTCAACTTGACTGTCGCGGCAAGGATACAGTAGTGCCAAGATTGTGTTGTTGTCGGCGGTAACCACCCTTAACCCGGAAGCCAAAGTCCCACTTGGTGGCCACAACATAATAATAGAGAATAAGACACATATAGTACTGACTTAATTTAGACCAGGGGTGGGCAATTAATTTTTAACGGGGGCCGCATGAGCAACCCGAACACTGCTGGAGGGCCACATCGACAATATTTCAATTAAATTTTGCTCAATATTATTTTTGATATATACCGTAAGATAAATAATAATAATAATAATAATAATAATAATAATAATAATAATAATAATAATAATAATAATAATAATAATAATTAATAATAATACTTTCATTTAACCTAACTTAACTTTATACCAAAAGCACTGCTTTGGAAATCATTTGTACCCCTTTCAGAGATCACATTTAGTTTCCCTTAAACATCCTCATGTTGCACAATGAAATGTAAGCATAGGATGAAGTGTGCATTCCTGTAACTTTCTCTAGTAACAGCATTCCATGATTAATATAAATAAATTAACATTAATAATAAATGACAGTAAAATAAGCACACGTATGACTGAGGAGTCATTGTGTAACTTTGTGTGGTGTTTGAGTTGTCCGACTTTTTGTGTGGCCGTAAACGCACCAGTGGTTTAGTGGTATGCGTGTTGGTGACAGATGACAAGTTGGTTTTGGCCTGGTTTGTACGGCAGAAAATGACTAGTTTTTCGAGATAGAAGTGTTTTACTCATGTTTTTGGTGTGGTTATGGCCGAATATAAACAGTTTTGCTCAATAAAGTGATTGATATAATTCCTGTCCTCGAAGCATCTCGATAGACGTTACAATAATTGAACGGTGTTCAATTGAACGGTGTTGACGAACACCGTTAGGGCCGCTTGTTGTCACTGTCACTCAAAGTTGCATTGCAAAATTACACAGAATAAATGTGTTTATTTTGTTTAGAATTCAGATGGGATTTGATTTGGTGCGCGGCATATATTTGCTGTGCGCAGAGGACGCTTGACCAGTGCGCAATTGCGCAGGCGCGCACCTTAGAGGGAACGTTGCTTGGCAGTCCATGTCTTGTTGAAAACACACCATTCCTCATCAACTTTTCTCTTTTTGGCATCTCGGGTGTAAACCGTGCATCACTTGTCGCTGTGCACCTTCACTCACAGGTTACACACGGACATGCGCCCATAAATAACACTTTTCAAAATAAAAGCAGCACAGTTGTATTGCGCGCACGACATAGATGTTTTTTCAAATTTATTTTGTAATTTGTGATTGCAGCTGTTCACATTCACTCACAATCACGCACGCGCATACGTCCACACGTAAGTAATACAAATAACACTTTTCAAAACAAAAGCAGCACCGTTGTATTGCACACTCGACATAGATACTTTTTAAAAATGTATTTTGTAATTTATGATTGGCCTCACGCGGGCCAGACAGGGACGCACACAGGGCCGGATGTGGCCCGTGGGCCGCAGAATTCCCAGGTCTGATTTAGACGAAAAACAATGCAGATTATGCTTTGAAAAAAGAACAATTTGCTATGTAGTGAAGCTGTGATATTTGAAGCACAATGCAGGGAGGGGCGACTGTGTAATGACCTGGACTCCTCCACATTGTTAGTTTGTACAGTAGGTAAAATAACTATGTCTGGTTGTTTATTTTGAACAGCAAATCCCAATGCATCATCTATGCAGCTCCTATAAGTTGGTCTCTTGACATTTAATTGTCTTTCCTCGTCTCTTAGCTTGAATATTATTTTGCCCAAGGCCAAACTTAATTGCCAACCCAATGCTAAATAAATTGTGTTGTGTTTGTCTTTTATAGTTACCCAATGATTGAACCTCGGCCCACCGGTCAGAACTCGCACACAACGTAGCAAGTAATGATAATCACGGTCCAATGGTCTACAAGCTTGCTTGTTACTGCCAGGAATTGATAATCTAATGTTGTGCAGCCCTAAATGAGACTTTATGAGCAAAATTGTGTATAGGAAGGAGTGATGCAATTAGTATGTAAAGATGCAAAGTCACAGGATTTACCTGAAGCTCCAACCTAAGGCCACTCATCAGAACAAGTCAATATGACATGCAGCTAATAATAAAAGCATGTTATGTCCAACGGTCTCAACCAGTTTAGCTGGGAGTGAGCGTGATAATGGGGAGTGACAAGGTCATATGAAGATAAATGCCAGACTCTGTAGTTGGCGGTCGGAGTTTACACGACAAAGGGGGAGGCCCGGAGTGACTGTACAAGTTCTAGAAGAGAGCAGTGTAAAATATTCTGGACTTGTGAAAAAATCCAAGAAGAGAGTACAATGTTAAATATACAGTATGTAAATACCAGTCCTTCTAGGATTTTGCGATGTCGCAATCTAGGGCTGCACAATTAATCAACATCAGGGTTTTATTTACTGCAACTGAGGTTTTTTTTAAATTTTTCTCTCTCCTACATCTTTCAATTGAATTAAAATTGTCGAGCCTTGCATCCTTGGCCTGCTGACCAATCAAAAGTGGTTACAGGAAACAGTTTTAATGGTGACATTGTTAAATGGCTGAAGGAACTTTTCCAGTTCAAAGCCTGTCAATTTAGTATAAAACTGGCAGACGCCGATGTCTAACAAGCGGCCAAGAACGGTGTAAGCAAACATGGGTGTTGTTAGGGCTGCACGGTATACTGGTATTGCACTTAATACCAGTATATTTTAGAAAGAGATGTATATATTTGAGACAAAACCGCCATACCGGTATCTTTTGATATGCCTTTATTATGGCCGTTTGCTCTTCTCTGCACCTGACGGGTAAAGTACAGGGCATTCCCATTGGCTCAACCTCGCCCCTTGCGTGTTCACGTAGGCTTCTCTGACACACAATGACGCAACACAACAAACTTTTCAAAAGAAAAAGGCGCCCCGGGTGCTGGCTTCTTGACTCCCGAGTGATGCAATGCTTTAGTACTTGAGAACCTGTATCTCTCAACAGTTCATAAATGCTCTTAACGAGCAGAGTATATTTTTAAAAGATGGACAAATGCTTTTGAAGCATAAAACTAACACAGAGAATGTCATATGCCAGTGAGGAAGACTTTGGTGGTGTTTCTTTCTATAGTTATAATTACCGTAAATTCCGGACTGTAAACCGCTACTTTTTTCCTATGCTATGAACCCTGCAGCTTATAAAAGGGTGCAGTATATTTAGGGATTTTTCTCTGCTGACGGCCGTAATGCAAATATTAAAAAAAACACAAAAAAAAAAAAAAAACAAAGACACTGAAAAGGTGCTTTATTGTTTGTGCAATGGCGTCATCTTTTGGACGAGTTCCCTCAGTGTAGATGCTGCAGTGCTCTTCTGTTTGGAGCTTTAAACTGGAAGTACAAGTGCCATTCCGTTTTCTAGTCGTCCATAGGTTTTTAACTTGTATGGATTCTTCATTGATCACTCTAAACAACATTTGTAAGTTTTACAATTTAACTAAAACAATTTTCAATTATTAAAGCGTCCCATGTGAGGAGTGTTTTAATGCATATCATAATGTAATGAAGCTAGAATCATTAGTATTAGCTAATTTGCTAACACGTTTACAATTGTCTGTGTTATTAATATCAACTTACAATAACATTATTTTTCTATTGTTTCAGTTTCACAAATTTCTCAATCAATTCACTAAAACGTAACTGTGGAGTTAGATGATTGGAGAGCTAACTTCCGCAGCTGGTGGGTCCATGACGATGATGTCTGTTTTGTTTGATCAACCGTTTCACTACCGTGTTACAGGCAGCATTTAGAAACAGTTAAGGTATAATATAAACATTTATATTTCTGTGTAAATAACTAATTTTACGACCTATATATCTGAGGATTATAGCTGGGTTGTAATCATGTGACCTCGAGGCACATCTGGGCACTTCAGGCGATGATCAAAGCCCCATTAGGCTACTGTTTACCTGAATCAGTGCAGATTTAGGCGCAATTTAAAATGTTTCGAGGCAAATATAAAAGTGATCATGAAAAAATATTTTAAATGGGATGGAGTGGATTAATGTTTTAATTGATTCTCTGCTACAAATATTAGTCTCATCTACAATTCAAGTCTGCAGTTGTTTTTGTGCTGTGAAGCTCATATTTTGTCTCAATATTTAGCTGTATACGTCCCCATTGTTAAGCAATATTTGCTAGCAGTATCAAGATATAGTTTATGCTGTTGAGCCTCCGAGAGATGTATTCACCCAGTTTATTGATACTATTAAGGATATACAATCACAATATTTATTACCAGGACCTAACATGATGTTAGTTTATTTACACAACCAGGTCTTCGTAGTTATATTCAGGCATAGCAACCACAAAAATAACACAGACTAATGCGATATTTTACGTTTAGTTCTGCTCTCAAACACTACTGATATTGCAGAGAATGAACTCGATTGCATCACAGAAAGTTTCTCAAACAAATCAAATGTTCAAACATTTTCAAAGTTATCACTGCAGACACAAGCATGGTCCGATTGTATTCCACAAGATGATGAAAGTGATAATTATAAGAGCCATTTCTTTCCCGACACTTTGGTTTTTTTTCCCTAACTTTATTACCTTTATAAACCACTTCTTTCGGGACTCTATAAAAGCTCTTTCCTATCACTCTATTTCAGGGGTCCCCAAACTTTTTGAATCCGGGGCCGCATTGAGGTAAAACAATTTGGCTGGGGGCCGCACTATATATACTGTATATATATATATATATATATATATACATATATATATATATATATATATATATATATATATATATACAGTATATATACAGTATATATATATATATATATATATATATATATATATATATATATATATATATATATATATATATATATATATATATATATATATATACAGTATATATACAGTATATATATATATATATATATTATATGTAAATGTGTGTGTGTATATATGTAAATGTGTATATATGTGTGTGTATATATGTATATGTCTATGTATATGTGTATATATGTATATGTGTATATATGTATATATATATATATATATATATATATATATATATATATATATATATATATATATATATATATATATATATATATATATATATATATATGTATATATATATGTATATATGTATATATGTGTATATATGTATATGTGTCTATATGGGTGTGTATATATACATATATACACTGTATAAATATATATATACATATATATATATATATATATATATATATATATATATATATATATATATATATATATATATATATATATATATATATATATATATATATATATATATATATATATATATATACATATGTATTCATACATATATATATTCCTCGCGCACTAATTGACTTAAAGAGCGTACTTGCTGCATGTCACGTTATCGATGGTAAAATGCATTTTTAGACAATATGATTTGCCTGAGTGGCTAGGAGATGGTAGAAAATGGACTACTAAGGACAAATTAAAAAAAAAAAAACTTGGGACTTTCCGCGGGCCGGATTTTGGACGCAGGGGGGCCGTATCCGGCCCGCGGGCCGTAGTTTGGGGACCCCTGCTCTATTTGAATGACTGGAACACCTAAGAACAGAACAGCAAAATTTGAGCATTTTCTGCTCAAACTCTACTCACTCTCATGTGTTTTAATGCTACACTCAAACAGCGTGTGAATTAAACCGCGAAGAAGAAAAACGGATGTGACGTCAATGCAACCCTTCTTTAGTCTGGTGCAGCTAATGTAGACTATACAAATGGGACCCGTTTCCCTCCCTGCTTGGCACTCAGCATCAAGGGTTGGAGTTGGGGGTTAAATCACCAAAATGATTCCCGGGCGCGGCGCCGCTGCTGCCCACTGCTCCCCAAGGGGATGGGTCAAATGCAGAGGACAAATTTCACCACATCTAGTGTGTGTGTGACAATCATTGGTACTTTAATCTTAATCTTAATCTTAATATGGAAAAGTACTTTTTTCTTCTGAAATGTTACCGGTGAGCTCTATAGTCCGAAAAATATGTTGATTATGATGATTATTAATCATAATGAATTAAAAGTAATTCAACAACTAGCTCTTAGTTTGTGCTTTTACTTCCATTTACGGAAGTCTCTACTTTTAAGTCTGTGTGATATAAATCGACTAAAACATCAATACGTTGTTTTCCAATTTGTCTTCATATCCTCTACTTTTTGAGGTTAATGTAACAAGGAACACCTAAAACATTGATAACAAATTAAAATTAAATTAAATTTGCAACTTTCTGAAAACAACAATCACAAAAAACCCAGTGAAATCCTGGGATAATTGAATTTTATGGCTTCACGCTAAGCAGTTTTTGAAAATATTTTTTATCAAAAAGTCATATCCTCGCTGTTTCTCGTTTGACTATGGCCTATTCGTCAAAAATTTGCAAATGTAAGCTAGTTGTTCGTATGTTTGTGCTGAAGTTAACCTCTTAAGGCCCAAGCTGTTTGTTTACATGCTTTTTTGAATTACTCTTTGCTATTTGGGCTTATTGGACCCTAGTTAGAATAAAAACTAAAACTCATATTTTGATATGATGTACTCTTAAGGCCCAAGCTGTTTGTTTACATGCTTTTTTTAATTTCTCTTTGCTATTTGGGCTTATTGGACCCTAGTTAGAATAAAAACTAAAAATCATATTTTGATATGATGTACTTTAGTCCATAAGTACACAAATGTGTACTTCATGTGTAGTGACATGCTAATTTTTATTTTTACACTTTTTTTTCAAAATTCCATTGTATGTTATTCTCTTCTGACACCACCAGATAGCAGTATAAGTGTCCATATGTCGGCCTAAGACCCCGATTCAGTAGTGTACACAATTTTGGAAATAAGAGCTAAAAGGTGCTGTCCACGCACGTGGCCACTAAGGCCTTTAGAGTTAAGTAAGCATTTTTTAGTTTAGAAATGGCTAAATTGACATAAAATAACACATCTATGGTACTGTTCTTGCTATTGCATAGCAGATCATCATCATTACAATCATTGAATCATCATTTTCACAGGTTGTAATTTACAACTGTTTTTGTGAGAGAGTCTATATGGTATGTCTTATATGTATAACAGTACAGTCTATATTTTATATTATGTCTGTCTACTATATTGCTTGAAAAAAATGTAAAGGTGATTATGGGGGTATTATGTAATGTCTAAGGGGCTCTAATAATGTTAAAAACTGTATTAAATGGCCATATACTGTTTTGTATGCTTTTAATATGAAAATATTAAATTCATAAGTAAGAATTCCTACTTCGGGGTCAGGTTTGGTACCGATGAATTGCGATAAACGAAGGACTGTATGTAAATATTAAAACATGTATATATAAAAATGTATGTTTATATAAAAATCTGTGTTAAAGAGATCAAGCCAATTAACAGGAAGCCAGCAGGTGTGAGTATCCTCTGGATTCTCACCCCCTTTCTTTTTTTAGCACTATTCCCGCTATGAGGTACTGGGGTGTGTGCACGAGTTGACGCTGCGCTAGCCTTAAAGTACAGGGAGTTCCCATGGCAACCGCCTGGCACGCTCAGTCTCCAGGGAAACGGAAATGTCACAGCTTAAGAGGTCTCGTGGAAAGCGAGTGAGAGAGAAGACAGGTAAGGGAAGAGAAATGAAAGCAACTACTCCTCCGCATCTTTGTCGCCGTTGAGTTTCCTTCCTATCAATTGTTTGTCATCACTTGGCCTCTCACTCGCCGCTTCACTTATAGTTGCAGGCAGAAGTTTACCAGGCATTACATTCACATAGATTTTGGGCTCTTAATCTCACTTAACCCAATGAAAATGTTCAATGATTTTTTTTTTTTCCCCACACGAGATTTTGGCGCACAGGTTCTTATTGATTTTGTATTTTCTCTAATTTACACTAGGTCACTATGAGGATATTCAGATTTGATCTGTGTATTATTATTAAATAGGTTATTGATTGTCTATATCCTGCATTATACTTTTTTACTCCTGTATTTACTTATTCATTTTAAATTGTTTTATTTATAGTGTAGTTTTTAATCAATTTTATTATTTTCTATAATGATAATTACATGTTTTTACATATTTATATCATTTTGTTTTCATTTGTTTTTATTTATGTTTCTTTCATCATTGCATAAGCTTATCTGCAGTAGTAACTAAATTTGTGAGTGTTTTGAGATAAGAGCTTTCTGTCTAGTTCGGGGGTCAGCAACCCGCGGATCTCGAGCCGCATGCGGCTCTTTAGTGCCGCCCTAGTGGCTCCTTGGAGCATTTTTTAAGAAAGGATTGAAAATGGAAAAAGATGGGGGAAAAATATATTTTTGTTTGAGGACAAACATGACACAAACCTTCCCAATTATTAGAAAGCTCGCTGTTTAATATGTTTGTGTACATGCTTCACTGATGAGAGCATTTGGTGAACATTGTTTTGTCCTACTAATTTCAACGTTTCTTGAACTCACCACAGTGTGGACTGTGACGCAACAGTTTGTTTACATGTAAAATCTTCCACTCCTTCTTCGTCTCGTTTTGTCCACCAAACCTTTTATACTGTGCGTGAATGCACAAAGGTGTGCTTTGTTGATGTTATTGACTTGTTGGAGTGCTAATCAGGCATATTTGGTCTGTGCATGACTGCAAGCTAATCAATGCTAACATGCTATTTAGGCTAGCTGTGTGTACATATTGCACCATTAGGCCTCATGTGTAGGTATATTTGAGCTCATTTAATATCTTTTGCTTTTATCCTCTTTATATATAATTTATATTTGCATGTTTCATGACACATTATCTGTATGTAATATTGGCTGCATTTATCATAGTTGTGTGTGTGTCATGTTGTTCCAGACCACAGCAAACGTTACCCAGCTTGCAAAGATTGTAATATATCTATTAAAAGAAGACAGCCTGTCGTCTCCTTTAACTTGGACACACACATCTATACCTTTGGTCATTAAAAGCCAGTCATTACCTTCTGAGTAGCCTTTGATTTACTAATGGTTTCTAATGTTGCAAAAATGTGTAGAATAAATATTACATTTCAACATTTCTGTCAATGAAGATTTGCATCAGCCTGCGACACATAGTCATTTTGATAGTAGGCTATTATAGCTAATATAGACACTTGCATCATGTGTTGCCTACATTATAAGACTTATATAAGACTTTTCATTTCGTGCGGCTCCAGACAGATTTGTTTTTTGTATTTTTGGTCCAATATGGCTATTCCAACGATTTTGGTTGCTGACCCCTGGTCTAATTGTTCGATAAGTGCAAACATTTGAGTTCCAAGCATCCCTGCTATTAGTTGTCAAAGTTTGTAGCAAATGTCACAGTGGACATTGTGAAATGTGTCCAAAAACTCTGGTCTTACTTGCTAGGCTTGACTTATAGTTAGAGATCAACATAACTTAGTTTTCCAATCATGGGAAGAAAGAAAATGAGTGTAAAGGACAGTGCTGAGAAGAAGCAGATGATGTTCAACAAACTAAAGAAAATAAACCATCAAAAACATGACCAAGCGTGTAACCAACTAGGCGAAGCAATTTGAGTGTATCCCTGCTAGTCTGCACCAAACTGAATCAGAATGTTCAAAATAAAATCCAAATGGCAGACATTTATCCTTAAAAACATGGAGAAGCTGCTGATGGTGTGTTTGACGGAGAAGTAGCTGGAAGGAGATACTTTAGTAGTCTACTGTCCAAGGTAAATGCTGTACATTATTATTACCTTACTTCATAAAACTGTAGTTGTTCTTACTACATTTGATTGTATTTTTTCATACAATATTTATTACCTAAACCTGGGGTGTCTAACTCACTTTAGATCGGGGGCAACATGGAGAAAAATCTACTTGCAAGTGGGTAAAGTCACAGCACGATAACTTAAAAATAAAGACAACTTCAGATTGTTTTCTTTGTTTGAAAATAGAACAAGCACAAATGTACAAATCATAATGTTGTTAGGTTTTTTTTTACACTTACATGTTGTGGTTAATCATTTATTTGTCGTTTGTATTTTCTGAATAAGTTATTTGATAAAGTTCATCAATCAACTCATTGGTGTCTATCAAGATAAAACAAATTATATCAAAATCAAATTACAGGATGTTATTTATGTAGTTTGGTCATTTTCCTCGACTGATGTACTAACATCTTGTGGTTTATTTTGTACGTATATAGCATCATCTACAAAGATACAAATAATTGCTATTGCGACATCTAGTGGACACATTTAGAACAGCAGTTTATTTCATTAAAACATTTCAGGTTAATGTTTATACTTAGCAGACTCATCCCGCGGGCCGGATAAAACCTGTTCGTGGGCCTGATCCGGTCCTCGGGCCGTAGGTTTGACACCCCTAACCTAGACGTTTGTTTTTCTTTTCCAAAGGTCTGCTACATGTTAAAACGGTGCTGGTTTTGTGGGGACAAGCACCAATTAAATATATATTCAATTCAATTCAAAAGGAGACGTTGATGTTTTTTTTAATTAATCAATCCAACAATATAATACCATAATAATACAATTCCAATTCCAAAACCAAACCCGGCCCAGCGACGTTCAGAATAGCCATCAACAGAGCAATTGAGAGGACACACAAACATGACACAAAACAATCCAAAAGTAGTCAAACGAAAATTAATGATATCAACGACAGTATCAACAATTAGAGATGTCCGATAATGGCTTTTTTGCCGATATCCGATATTCCGATATTGTCCAACTCTTAATTACCGATTCCGATATCAACCGATACCGATATATACAGTCGTGGAATTAACACATTATTATGCCTAATTTTGTTGTTATGCCCCGCTGGATGCATTAAACAATGTAACAAGGTTTTCCAAAATAAATCAACTCAAGTTATGGAAAAAAATGCCAACATGGCACTGCCATATTTATTATTGAAGCCACAAAGTGCATTATTTTTTTTTAACATGCCTCAAAACAGCAGCTTGGAATTTGGGACATGCTCTCCCTGAGAGAGCATGAGGAGGTTGAGGTGGAGGGTAGGGGGTAGCGGGGGGTGTATATTGTAGCGTCCCGGAAGAGTTAGTGCTGCAAGGGGTTCTGGTTATTTGTTCTGTTGTGTTTATGTTGTGTTACGGTGCGGATGTTCTCCCGAAATGTGTTTGTCATTCTTGTTTGGTGTGGGTTCACAGTGTGGCGCATATTTGTAACAGTGTTAAAGTTGTTTATACGGTCACCCTCAGTGTGACCTGTATGGCTGTTGACCAAGTATGCCTTGCAGTCACAGGATTAAATAAACTCTGCATCCTCCTTTTCAGACATGGTGAATTGATCAAGGCTAAGTTGTCTGTCCGTCGCTGAGCAACATTCTTTCATTTAATCAAATATTTACCGTCATAAGCTGCCGCAGCGCCTCGGGGTGTGGCGGGGGAAAAAAAGTTGTGCGGCAGCGTCGACGGCGTGCGGCGATACTTTAATGCGACCGGCGTTTTTTTTTTTTAACGCGGCGCTATGGGCTCACCACGCAGATCGCACATTAGCCCGGGCCGACTCGCTGAAAGCCCATTAACCTGAATGGCCGCTGATTGCCGGGCTATTAACACAGCCTGACTCGTCTCCTTCAGGGCCGCACCCGCTTGCATAGGTGCTTAGTGCCCTTCAAGGTCTCGGCTTAATCAGGGTAAACAACTGTTGTCACTTTGCTTGATGCATGTCACGCTTTGCAGCCGGAGCCACGCCCCAATTTCCCCTCACGTCTATTTAAACACATTTACTAATCATGGCCATCTGGTGTAATTGACCTTTTGTGTGTTGCCTGTCGTGCTGCAAAAAAAAAAAAAAAAAAGAAATTTATAATAGTTTTAGGAAGTCATAGACAAAAAGGTGATGTCGGACGTTTGGTTGCGAGCGGCTAAATGGAGCATTTCTCCAGGCTGCCTGACAGCGTCGCATGGCCATGCCTAATTTATTTCCTCTTTTGTCGTTGTTGTCTCCCTTCCTCGCTTGATTAAGCCAACCTCACGCCGCTGTGCTCAACAAATAGCCTAATTGAGTACGACCTTGGCAAATGATATATCAGCCCGATCCTCCAAAAACACCACCTGCGCCACGCAGACGCTCGGCCACCATCCCTTCTTGGGGCCGCCAACACAAACAAGGCGATTCGCCTCCTCAGCCAAAGTCATTTCTTGCTCGACCTTTCCCACAAATCACCTCTGATGACACGGGCCTGGATGGATCACATTTGTATCACTTAGACCTTTTCATCAGATGCCGGCGGATACTCATCTATTATTCCCGCTTCCATTTGCAACTTTCAGCGCGCGCGCAGAGGGCAAATCACATCGGGCAAAAAAAAAAAAAAGCGCCTATATTTGCTCCGTGCGGCGGCTCTAGCGGGCTTAAGCGCCTCCGAATTTCCATCCTGTGTTGAAATGAGGATCTGGAGTGAGGAAAAAGGTCAAAGAAAGATCAGCGAGGCCATGCTAATGTTTGTTTAGGTTTAGTTTGCTGAACAAAAATGACATGGCGACACAATTCTGCATGCATGAATAAGAAAGTTTGGTAACACTTTAGTATGGGGAACATATTCACCATTATTAGTTGCTTATTAACATGCAAATTAGTAACCTATTGGCTCTTAATTAGTCATTATTAAGTACTTATTAATGCCTTATTCTGCATGGCCTTATTATACAACCAGTAAGCCATTAACTAAGAGTCTTCCCTCAATAACCTCAGAATTATTGCTTATTAGTAACCCTAACCCAGGGGTGTCCAAACTTTTTCCACTGAGGGCCGCACATTGAAAAATCAAAGCTAGCAGGGGCCATTTTGATATTTTTTATTTTAAAAACCAATACTATATATGTATAAAAAATATACATTTAGGCTTCCACTCAGGCTTGATCCCGGGGACCCCAAAAGGGTTTTGATCCCAAAAATATAAAAAATGTGTCATTATACAGTATTATTATTTGTGTTATTATTCAAGTTTTTAAATCTCTAGATCAACATTAGGTCCATATGTCAATATAACATGTTTTAAAGATTTAAATTGTATGCTCTTTTTGTCAAAGAAAACTATTTTTTTAATGAAAAAAACACAAAATATGCAATATTTTCACCCAATAAATGTTTTTAAGTGCGATATTTGAGATTATATAATAATTGGAGCCTTAAAAAGGTCAATAACTCATAACACCTTTGATTTTAATTCATTATTATTTTTTGAGCAACTAATCACACTAAAATTGTAGGGGATCCAAAAGGGTCCTCCTCATTAAAGTGTTAAAAAATAAATTATAATTTTAATTTTTTACTGTTTACTTTTAACACAATAATCTCGAGATCAACTTCAGATCGATCCGTCAATTATAAGTTTTATTGTTGTTCATGTTTTTTGTTTGTTCGTTTTAGGCCCTTCTTTAAAAAAAAAGCTCGTTTTTTTACATGGCAAACACAACATATGCAACATTTTCCCCAAAAAATATCTCAAAATATTTAATGTGACGTAATTGGAGCCTTGAATAGGTCAATAATTCATAATGACATTGATTTTGATTCATTATTATTTTTTAAAGAAAGAAACAGCCTACATGGCAGCTTTGTGTGATTAGAGTAAACTTTGCTACATTTTCTTGTTACATTTCACCTGTTTGCTCTTTAAATACCACTTTTAATGTTTTTTATTATTTTCAATCGTATTTTTAAAATGTGCCGTGGGGCCGTTAAAAAATAACCTGCGGGCCGCAAATGGCCCCCGGGCCGCACTTTGGATACCATTGCCCTAACCCTAACTTTTATATGTTCCCCTAGTGTCCAAATACCTTTAAATTAAGTCTTTGTTACTTAGAATATGTTCCCCATACTAAAGTGTTACTGAAAGTTGATTTAATCCTAAACCTTTTTCATGCCTTAGTCACAGCGTTCTGACTTTTGAAATTACAGTTACTTGTTACATTACCAAAGAGTAATTGCGTTACTATTGGAATTACTTAATAATAAATGTCACTAATTACTAAGGAAAGTAATTAATGTGTTACTTGAAACATGTACAGTTGTGGTCAAAAGTTTACATACACTTGTAAAGAACATAATGTCATGGTTGTCTTGAGTTTCCAATCATTTCTACAACTGTTTTTTTTTTGTGATAGAGTGATTGGAGCACATACGTGTTGGTCACAAAAAACATTCATGAAGTTTGGTTCTTTTATGAATTTATTATGGGTCTACTGAAAATGTGACCAAATCTGCTGGGTCAAAAGTATACATACAGCAATGTTAATATTTGGTTACATGTCCCTTGGCAAGTTTCACTGCAATAAGGCGCTTTTGGTAGCTTCTGGCAAGCTTCCGGTTGAATAGTTGACCACTCCGCTTGACAAAATTGGTGCAGTTCAGCTAAATTTGTTGATTTTCTGACATGGATTTGTTTCTTCAGCATTGTCCACCACGTTTAAGTCAGGACATTTGGAAGGCCATTCTAAAACCTTAATTGTAGCCTGATTTAGCCATTCCTTTACCACTTTTGACGTGTGTTTGGGGTCATTGTCCTGTTGGAACACCCAACTGCGCCCAAGACCCAACCTCCGGGATGATGATTTTAGGTTGTCCTGAAGAATTTGGAGGTAATCCTCCTTTTTCATTGTCCCATTTACTCTCCGTAAAGCACCCGTTCCATTGGCAGCAAAACAGGCCCGTAGCATAATACTACCACCGCCATACTTGACGGTATGAATGGTGTTCCTGGGATTAAAGGCCTCACCCTGTCTTCTCTAAACATATTGCTTGGTATTGTGGCCAAACAGCTCAATTTATATTTCATCTGACCACAGAACTTTCTTCCAGAAGGTCTTATCTGTATCCATGTGATGTCAGATGAAACAAAAATGTGTTTTCAGTAGACCCATTATAAATTCATAAAAGAACCAAACTTCATGAATTTTTTTTGTGACCAAAAAGTATGTGCTCCAATCACTCTATCACAAAAAAAAAAGAGTTGTAGAAATTATTGGAAACGCAAGACAGCCATGACATTATGTTCTTTACAAGTGTATGTAAACTTTTGACCACGACAGCATATTTATTGAGACTTTTCATTAAGGCCGAGTGTGCGTGTGTGTGTGCGTCTTTAAAAGGCGGTGCCTGTTGCCAAGTGATTTTAGCTCGGCCGTGTTTGTTAGCTTAGCAGTGACGGCAGCTCTGTTGAATATTTTCAGTGGATTGTGTTAATGCTTGTTAATGAAGAGCTTAAATGTGCTTTGATGGTTGTCTTGTCTCCTTTTCCACAAGCTTTCTACCGTTAATTGATTAACGTGGACCCCGACTTAAACAAGTTGAAAAACTTATTCGGGTGTTACCATTTAGTGGTCAATTGTACATATTATATACTGTACTGTACAATCTACTAATACAAGTTTCAATCAATCAATCAAAAGTGGGGTATTGTAGAATTGCAAGCTTGTCACTTCCATTATTGATTTGTTGTTCATTATTCACTCATAGTAGTAGTAGTAGCATGTTTGTACGACTGCGTGTGTACTTAGCCTACACGTTGTTTGCTGTGTGATGTTGCCTCTTCCTATTTAATATCCGGTTAATTTTAGTGTGGTGCTAGTTTTGTTGACATACAACCACATCATTGGTAGCTTGCCGTTAGAAAAAACGCCATTATTGTGTAACGCCATTTTCCCTAACACTGCGTAGCAATTACTGATAGCCTGTTCACTTCCTGTGTTCATTAACATGTCAGCACCCTGCTTCCTCTTTGTACCTTATAAAAACTACTGTGTGATTGTACAGTTTTTTTTTTTAACTCATATTCGGACATGGAGTTCTTCACTCAATCTGTCCCATGTCTTTACTCCACATATTGATGCGCTGTATATCAGGATTATTGTGACCAAAAATGATCATGATTATTATTATTATAATTACTGCGGTACTGTTGAATGTGCTCAAAATATACGCACTGGTAAAATTACAAAGACTGTAATAAATCCAATATACCTTTGGCCATTCTAAGACAGTCATTTACAGGAGTTATCTCACCCTCCGAAATGTTTTAGTAATGTTTTCCAATGTTGTAAAAATGTGTAGAATAAATATTATATTTCAACATTTCTGTCAACGAAGATTTGCGTCAGCCTGCGACACATTGTCATTTTGATAGTAGGCTAATATAGCTAATTAGCTACTTACATCATGTGTTGCCATTATTATAACACTTATATACCGTATTTTTCGGAGTGTAAGTCGCTCCGGAGTATAAGTCGCACCGGCCGAAAATGCATAATAAAGAATGAAAAAAACCATATATAAGTCGCACTGGAGTATAAGTCGCATTTTTGGGGGAAATTTATTTGATAAAACCCAACACCAAGAATAGATATTTGAAAGGGAATTTAAAATAAATAAAGAATGGTGAACAACAGGCTGAATTAGTGTACGTTATATGACGCATAAATAACTAACTGAGAACGTGCCTGGTATGTTAACGTAACATATTATGGTAAGAGTCATTCAAATAACTATAACATATAGAACATGCTATACGTTTACCAAACAATATGTCACTCCTAATCGCTAAATCCGATGAAATCTTATACGTCTAGTCTCTTACGTGAATGAGCTAAATAATATTATTTGATATTTTACGGTAATGTGTTAATAATTTAACACATAAGTCGCTCCTAAGTATAAGTCGCACCTCTGGTCAAATTACGAAAAAAACTGCGACTTATAGTCCGAAAAATACGGTACATTGTTAAATTTTTTGCGGCTCCAGACAGATTACTTTTTTTTGTATTTGCGGTCCAATATGGCTCTTTCAACATTTTGGGTTGCCGACCCCTGATATAAGCTGATGTTACGAGACAAAACAGACATTAGTTACCATAAGCACAAAATAAAAAAAACAACTTAAAAACAATTTTATTCTGAAATTAGGAACAAGGCACACAGTAACTGAACTTCACTCAGTCCTCGAGTCACACTTTTTCTCACAATAAAGTTAGTTTAATTAGGGTTAATATCGACACCTGTTGCTTTGTGTTGTACAGCCAATGTTTTCTCTTTGACCTTGGGGTTGAAAAAATGCGGATACAGTCTCCGCTGGGATCTCTTCTCCGGATTCGGATGCTTGCTCAGTGGCGTGTCTTCATACCTAATGAGTGTAAGCATTGGCGCATGAATAATAAAAGCAGCGCTGCTTTCCATTCTCCTGTTTGTGTGGCCCCATCCCTCCATGTCACTGAGCGCTGTGCCTGCCCACAGCTGGCGTATGTGACACTCATGTGCTCCTCGAGAGGAATGTGAGTCCGGCAGGTAAACACCTGGAGGCTGAAAAATCACCCTCCGAAAGCAGGAGACGGGGGGAACATGGGTGGGGGGGAGGCCCGTAGCCGGGGAGTGTTGACAAAGTGATCCTGCTGCAAAGTGTCCCTCTCTGGGAGCAGGTTCTTTGTCCTGGTAGCCAACCTAAGATGCTTCCATGTTTTTGATTTGTACGTGCAGCTTTCACCAAGGTGCAAAAATGGTCGATTTTCTGGTCAAACCACTAGGGATGCCTGATAATGGCGTTTTTGCCGATATCCGATATTCCGATATTGTCCAACTCTTAATTACAGATACCGATATCAACCGATACCGATATATACAGTCGTGGAATTAACACATTATTATGCCTAATTTTGTTGTGATGCCCCGCAGGATGCATTAAACAATGCAACAAGGTTTTCCAAAATAAATCAACTCAAGTTATGGAAAAAAATGCCAACATGGCACTGCCATATTTATTATTGAAGTCACAAAGTGCATATTTTTTTTTAAAATGCCTCAAAACAGCAGCTTGGAATTTGGGACATGCGGAGGTTGAGATGGACGGGGTTGGGGGGGTTGAGGTGGGGGGGGGTATTAGGGGGTAGCAGGGGGTGTATATTGTAGCGTCCCAGAAGAGTTAGTGCTGCAAGGGGTTCTGGGTATTTGTGCTGTTGTGTTTATGTTGTGTTACGGTGCGGATGTTCTCCCGAAATGTGTTTGTCATTCTTGTTTGGTGTGGGTTCACAGTGTGGCGCATATTTGTGACAGTGTTAAAGTTGTTTACACCGTCACCCTCAGTGTGACCTGTATGGCTGTTGACCAAAAATGCATTGCATTCACTTGTGTGTGTGTAAAAGTCGCATATATTATGTGACTGGGCCGGCACGCAAAGGCAGTGCCTTTAAGGTTTATTGCCGCTCTGTAATTCTCCCTACATCCGTGTACACAGCGGCGTTTTAAAAAGTCATACATTTTATTTTTTAAACCGATACCGATCATTTTGAAACAGATACCAATAATTTCCGATATTACATTTTAAAGCATTTATCGGCCGATAATATCGGACTGCGGATATTATCGGACATATCTAACATTGCATAGACTGGAAGTTGATTATAAAAAAAATCTGCACGTTTACTTGTTCTATCACTTCATAATACACAACACTGCATGACTGCAACTTTCCCCACTTTTTGGATTGTTTTGATTTGTTGTGATGTACCTTATCATGCAGGTACAGTGTAGCTAAAATGTAAATTGGGCGCTTTTTATGAAATTTGACCACAAACATATTCCGAGAAACCTTCCTGCTCCATCATTGATAAGAATACAGTATTATTATTCATAGTCGTGTCCCTTTTGGTGCACATTGTCAGAGCTGGGACGGTAACTCGACATACAGGGGTCCAGTCTCGGTCGGGGTTGTGTCAGCATTAGGTACACCTGCCCATGTTTGGAGCCATACAGGGCTGAATAAAAAAAGCCATGATTTATTTCACTGTTGATATTGTTTGTGTGCCACAAACTGAAAAAAAGTGATGCTTAATCTTCTACATTTTCTTGTAATAGTGTAAGGGGTGTCAAATGTACGGCCCGCAGGCCGGATCAGGCCCGCAAACAGGTTTTATCCGGCTCCTGGGATGAATTTGCTAAGTATAAAAATTAGCAGAAAATGTTTGAATGAAAGAAACTGCTGTTCTAAATGTGTCCACTAGATGTCGCAATAGCATTTATTTGTTTCTTTGTAGATGATGCTACATATATATATAAAAAAAAATAAACCACATGATGTTAGTGCACCTGTCGAGGAAAATGAGCAAACTACATTAATAACATACTGTAATTTGATTTTGATATAATTTTTTTATCTTGATAGATTGAAAATTAACACCGATGAGTTGACTGATGAACATTATCACATAATTTATTTAGATAGTATAAATAACGACAAATAAAGGTAGAATACTATTAACCGCAACATGTAAGTGTAAAAAAAACCCAACAACATTAAGATTTGTACATTTTCAGAATGTGCTTGTTCTATTTTTAAACAAAGAAAATAATCTGAAGTTGTCTTTATTTTTAAGTTATCGTGCCGTGATTTTACCAGCCCTGCCCACTTGGGAGTAGATTTTTCTCCATTTGGCCCCCGATCTAAAATGAGTTTGACACCTCTGGTGTAAGGTGTTTTTTGTTTAGCAGCTTATCCAATTTCATAGTGGCCCACCTTGACAAAAATGTAATGGCCAAATTAACACAGAAATGTTTATTTTTATAGACATCAAAGCAGGCGGGACAGCATGAACCGAGAAGGACTAACACTTTTAATTTCATCTGAGTAAAGAAACTAATAACAATGGTGGAAATATATGTCAATCGTTTTTAGCTAAATGTGCAAACGGCTATGACAAAGCTGCATTGGAACAGATCCGCCGCTCGCCCGTCCTTCATATCTTCCTCTTAAGCACTTTCTGATGGAAAATGTCACAAGATCAAGGACATGCGTGATGGAGGATCGAGGGGAAAAGACAGGAGCTACACTTCCAGGCTGAACCTGACTCTTTGAGGATAAAGAAATAAAATCAAGGCGCTGTGAGCTTGTCAGACGAAAAAGACACAAAGCTGTTATTATAACGGTCAATTCTGGTTGGAAAATAAACTGTTTCTAGCTATCTTTCGGGACTTTTCTGCAATTGTCTGTTTGTGTCTCAAAACATGTACCGCACATAATGGCGTGACATGCCCGTGTGTGTGAGTGCATGACGCAAAGCAAGCCCACGCTGTGGTGACCTCTAATAAAGACATGCAGGCTTTACAGAGGTAAACAGCAAATATCCCTTCCCTGTCCCTCGCAGTCCGGCCTGGAGGTCGGATGAGGATGTGCCGATAAAAGTGGGTCACATTGTCACGAGACCACCTGTCAGGATAGCCAAGGGGCTACAGTGGCAAGACGAGCCAACTACAGGGTAGGGTACGGTGTTTTTAATTGGCCTTTACCCAGGCTGGAGTCATTCTGGGAGTACACAATTACCAGAAGTATTACGGGAGTACATGGTTTATTTTGATGGAGTTTTCGCAGCATTGTGCGACTGTACAGCAGTACTTAAGACTAACTGTTTGAAGCCATCGGTCCCGTGTAGTGCTTCTTCTCTTTGTTTCTAATACAAAACCCAAAACCAGTGAAGTTGGCACGTTGTGTAAATCGTAAATAAAAACAAAATACAATGATTTGCAAATCCTTTTCAACCCATATTCAAATGAATGGACAGCAAAGACAAGATACTTAAAGTTCGAACTGGTACACGTAGTTAGTTTTTTGCAAATATTAGCTCATTTGGAATTTGATGGCTGCAACATGTTTCAAAAAAGCTGGCACAAGTGGCAAAAAAGACTGAGAAAGTTAATAAATGCTCATCAAACACTTATTTGGAACATCCCACAGGTGAACAGGCTAATTGGGAACAGGTGGGTGCCATGATTGGGTATAAAAGCAGCTTCCATGAAATGCTCAGTCAATCACAAACAAGGATGGGGTGAGAGTCACCACTTTGTCAACAAATGCGTGTGCAAATTGTCGAACAGTTTAAGAACAACATTTCTCAACCAGCTATTGCAAGGAATTTAGGGATTTCACCATCTACGGTCCGTAATATCATCAAAAGGTTCAGAGAATATGGAGAAAACCAACATTGAATGCCTGTGACCTTCGATCCCTCAGGCGGTACTGCATCAAAAAATGACATCAGTGTGTAAAGGATATCACCACATGGGCTCAGGAACACTTCAGAAAACCACTGTCAGTAACTACAGTTTGTTGCCACATCTGTACGTGCAAGTTAAAACTCTACTGTGCATAGCGGAAGCCATTTATCAACAACACCCAGAAACGCCGCCGGCTTCACTGGGACCGAGCTCATCTAAGATGGCCTGATGCAAAGTGGAAAAGTGTTCTGTGGTCTGACGAGTCCACCTTTCAAATTGTTTTTTGTAAACTGTGGACGTCGTGCCCTCCTAAACAAAGAGGAAAAGAACCATCCGGATTGTTATAGGCGCAAGTTCAAAAGCCAGCAGCTGTGATGGTATGGGGGTGTTTTAGTGCCCAAGGCATGGGTAACTTACACATGTGTGAAGGCACCATTATTGCTGAAAGGTACATACAGGATTTGGAGCAACATATGTTGCCATCCAAGCAACGTTATCATGGACGCCCCTGCTTATTTCAGCAAGACAATGCCTAGCCACGTTCTGCACGTGTTACAACAGCGTGGCTTCGTAGTAAAAGAGTGCGGGTACTAATCTGTCTCCCATTGAAAATGTTTTGTGCATTATGAAGCGGAAAATACGACAACAGAGACCCCGGACTGTTGAACAACTTAAGCTGTACATCCAGCAAGAATGGGAAATACTTTTACCTGAAAAGCTTAAAAAATTGGTCTCCTCAGTTCCCAAACATTTACTGAGTGTTGTTAAAAGGAAAGGCCATGTAACACAGTGTGTTGCTATCATTAAATTCTAAGTGAATGATTATTTGCGGAAAAAAAAAATAAGATTCTCAGTTCGAACATTAACAATCTTGTCTTTGCAGTCTATTCAACTGAATATACCAAAATCAGTGAAGTTGGCATGTTGTGTAATTCGTAAATAAAAACCGAATACAATGATTTGCAAATACTTTTCAACTTATATTCAATTGAATAGACTGCAAAGACAAGATGCTTAACGTTCAAACTAAGAAACTAATTCTTTTTTTTTCAAAAAAATCCTTAACTTACAATTTAATGGCAGCAACACATTGCAAACAAGTTGGCACAGGGACATTTTTACCACTGTGTTACATGGCCTTTCCTTTTAACAACATTCAGTAAACGTTTGTGAACTGAGGATACCAATTTTTGAAGCTTTTCAGGTGGAATACTCTCCCATTCTTGCTTGATGTACAGCTTAAGTATTATTACTAAGTAGTATGAAATGGAAAAATAAAATTAGGTAATTAGGTTCATTGTATACCAGTACCTACTGTACAAAACTATTAATTTGCAAACCCCATTGACTAAAAGTTTAGTTTATTTCAAACCTGCTTCACAAATTGCATCACATGTTTACTTGCACAAGTCAACATGTCTGAAAAGAAGTCGAAAAAAACCTACAGAACAGATGGAGACTAGTCGACGTTTTAAAGGTAAAGACATCTCTTTGTCTCTGCATTGTCCTCCCTGAACTCATATACTTTTCTTCTTCATAATCTATAATCAGTTTATACCATCAGCCAGCAGCACACATCAATCGCATCGGATCCACATCCAAAGCGACAGAACCTCATCTCCACCGTAACCCTAATCATGTCTCCATTTCATCGCATAACAATTTACATACGGCCAATATCTGCAGACTTCATTAAAAAAATGATAATCTGGGATCACATCTCTCCTCTGATGTTTGTAAAATTCAATTAGGCCTTTATCAAATTGGATTTCACCGTTATTATTATTGTTATTTTCAGCCTGCCCGGCTCTAGGATGATGATGATGATGAAATGGGCGCCCTTTAATTCTAACGCCGCTGATAAATGTGTTTGGCGCAATGGCCGCCGCTGTGGGCAGTCCTAAGGGCGGTCGCGGAGCTCTATAGCCACCGCCTGGTTGACTTTTTTTTTTTTTTTACATTTTGTTAATCTTATAAGAGCCGAGCGTCAAGGTGAGACGAGGACGTTGTAGGACAAAAGTGATATAAGGAAATATGATACGTCACCCCGGGGGAGGCCGGCGCACTCGAACGTGATGCCGGTGTTTACAGTTTAAAGACGCGGAGAGACAATAACCTTCCGCGGGGAGCATAATTAGCTGTGAAGCCTCACATTGTGAACGGAAACACGGGGAAAAAAAAAAAGAAACCCGCAGCTGCTTCTTGAACTCCTTTTGTCAGCAAGGAGACGGCGTCTTTACGGAACAAAAGCGTCCACGCATCTGCGTCTCTTGTGCCGTCTGATCTCCCGTCATCTAATTCCTGTCTTCCCCATGAAAAAAAAAAGCACAAAGAGAATGGAAGAAGAGGGGAGTCTCCCAGAAGTTCTTCACAAGTTTGTGGATGTCTCCAGAGTTCTTGTGTCCACTCTGAATGACAGCGAGGCAGCGGCGGTCTCAAGGGAAGGGGAAAAAAAATCACATTCATCGTATTTCTTCTTCTCTTTGATGCCCTTCCAGTCCAAACCTGACGTTTCGGTAGACGTCTGCGAGGCAAAGAAGGGAGGACTTCCAGTGAAAATAGGATACTGAAATGATATTTTGTCTCCTAAAAACAAGATTTTGTCTGCTCTCATGTAACAGAATACAATGATTTGCAAATCCTTTTCAACCTATATTCAATTGAACAGACTGCAAAGACAAGATACTTAGAGGCCTACTGAAACCCACTACTACCGACCACGCAGTCTGATAGTTTATATATCAATGATGAAATCTTAACATTGAAACACATGCCAATACGGCCGGGTTAACTTATAAAGTGCAATTTTAAAATTCCCGCCACACTTCCGGTTGAAAAACTCCTTTGGATATGATTTATGCGCGTGACGTCACAAAATCCACGGAAGTGGTTGTACCCCATCAACCCGATACAAAAACCTCTTGTTTTCTTCGACACAATTCCACAGTATTCTGGACATCTGTGTTGGTGAATCTTTTGCAATTTGTTTAATGAACAATGGAGGCTGCAAAGAAGAACGTTGTAGGTGGGATCGATCGGTGTATTAGCGGCTAAGTACAATACTTACAGCAACACAACAAGGACTACTTACTACGCCTAGCCGATGCTTGCCGCCAAACCCACGGATGAAGTCCTTCGTCGCGCCGTCGATCGCTGGAACGCAGGTGAGCCGGCTGTTGATGGGAAGATGAGGGCTGGCTGGCGTAGGTGGAGCGCTAATGTTTTTATCATAGTTCTGTGAGGTCCGGTTGCTAAGTTGCTAAATTAGCCTTAGCGTCGTTAGCAACAGCATTGTTAAGCCTTACCAGGCTGATAATTTTTAACCGTGTAGTTACATGTACATGGTTTAATAGTATTTTTGATCTTCTGTCTATCCTTCCAGTCAGGGGTTTATTTCTTTTGTTTCTATCTTCATTTGAGAACGATGCTATCACGTTAGCTCAGTAGCTAAGTGTGTCACCGATGTATTGTCGTGGAGATAAAAGTCACTTTAAATGTCCATTTCGCGTGCTCGACTCTCATTTTCAAGATTAAATAGTATCCGAGGTGGTTTAAAATACAAATCCGTGATCCACAACAGAAAAAGGAGAGAGTGTGGAATCCAATGAGCCAGCTTGTACCTAAGTTACGGTCAGAGCGAAAAAAGATACGTCCATCACTGCCTCTCAAGTCCTTCACTGTAACGTTCCTCAACTACGAATCTTTCATCCTCGCTCATATTTAATGGGGTAATCGTCGCTTTGTCGCTCCGAATCTCTCGCTCCATTGTAAACAACGGGGAATTGTGAGGAATACTAGCTCCTGTGACGTCACGCTACTTCCGGTACAGGCAAGGCTTTTTTTATCAGCGAGCAAAAGTTGCGAACTTTATCGTCGATTTTCTCTACTAAATCCTTTCAGCAAAAATATGGCAATATCGCAAAATTATCAAGTATGACACATACAATGGATCTGCTATTCCCGTTTAAATAAAAAAAATTCATTTCAGTAGGCCTTTAACATTCAAACTGGAAAATACTTTATGTTTTACAAATATTAGCTTATTGTCATGTCTGTGTTGATCATGTTTTTGTTTGGCCATGTGCTGTTTGTTTTTTGGACACTTTCTTAGTTCCTGGTTGTTCACTCCCTTGTTTTGTTTCCATAGCAACCCATTAGTTTTCACCTGTCATGTCACGCACCTGTTTCACGTTTTGAGTCACGCACCTGTTGTTGATCATGTCTGTGTTATTTAAGCTTGTCATTTTCTGTTGGTCAGCCTGGCGACATCACATTTATGCTCTGCACATGTTATCATCACTTTGCTTCATGCCATGTTCATAGTCCCATGCCAATTAAGTTTTTGTTTCATGTTTATAGTTCTCCGCCTTTGTGCGCGCCTTTTGTTTTCATAGTCAAGTTTTTTACCTCCGCTGTGAGCGCCTTTTGTTTGTACTTTTTTTGAGTTAGAATTAAAAATGTATTCACCTTCACGCGATGTCTGGTCCAAATCATTTGCACCACGGGAGAACAAACCACGCCACAGTCCAAGACAAGATCAGAGATGTCCGATAATATCGGCCTGCCGATATTATCGGCCGATAAATGCTTTAAAATGTAATATCGGAAATTATCGGTATCGTTTTTTTTATTATCAGTATCGTTTTTTTTTTCCGTTTTTTTTCATTAAATCAACATAAAAAACACAAGATACACTTACAATTAGTGCACCAACCCAAAAAACCTCCCTCCCCCATTCACACTCATTCACACAAAAGGGTTGTTTCTTTCTGTTATTAATATTCTGGTTCCTACATTATATATCAATATATATATCAATACAGTCTGCAAGGGATACAGTCCGTAAGCACACATGATTGTGCGTGCTGCTGGTCCACTAATAGTAGTAACCTTTAACAGTTAATTTTACTCATTTTCATTAATTACTAGTTTCTATGTAACTGTTTTTATATTGTTTTACTTTCTTTTTTATTCAAGAAAATGTTTTTAATTTATTTATCTTATTTTTTTTTTTTTAAAGTACCTTATCTTCAACATACCTGGTTGTCTAAATTAGACATAATAATGTGTTAATTCCACGACTGTATATATCGGTTGATATCGGTATCAGTAATTAAAGAGTTGGACAATATCGGAATATCGGATATCGGCAAAAAGCCATTATCGGACCTTTAACAGTTAATTTTACTAATTTTCATTAATTACTAGTTTCTATGTAACTGTTTTTATATTGTTTTACTTTGTTTTTTATACAATAATTTTTTTTAATGTATTTATCTTATTTTATTATTTTTTTTTTTTTAAAGGACCTTATCTTCACCATACCTGGTTTTCCAAATTAGGCATAATAATGTGTTAATTCCACAACTGTATATATCGGTATCAGTTGATATTGGTATCGGTAATTAAAGAGTTGGACAATATCGGAATATCGGATATCGGCAAAAAGCCATTATCGGACCTCCCTAGACAAGATACTTAACATTCAAACTGGAAAATACTTTGTTATTTTTTGCAAGTATTAGCTTATTTGGAATTTTGATGCCTGCAACATGTTTCAAAAAAGCTGGCACAAGTGGCAAAAAAGACTGAGAAAGTTGAGGAATGCTCATCAAACACTAGCGAGGCAGCGGCGCTCTCAAGGGAAGGGGGAAAAAAATCACATTCATCGTATTTCTTCCTCTCTTTGATGCCCTTCCAGTCCAAACCTGACGTTTCGATAGACGTCTGTGAGGCAATGAAGGGAGGACTTCCAGTAAAAATAGGATACTGAGATGATATTTTGTGTCCTAAAAACAAGAGTTTGTCTGCTCGCATGCAAATGAAAGTGTATAATAAGTTGCCATAAGTTTAGGTACACCTTCACGCCACGGGACATAGAGGACCGGTCAAGGTTGTCTTAGAGAACATCAGTTCATGCTCACAGACTTGTATTGGTCAGATCTTGTCTGCCAGAACTATTTTTCCCTTACATCTCCAGACAAGGATGGCTTTTGCTCTGCCGTGGTTTAAAACAGATGTTAAAATGCAAAGGAGTGGCACATCTGCCAACACAACAGTAGTAGTTAAGATGGAATCCCCTTTGTTAGCATTGCAGTTGTATGTGTCAAAACAGCCGCTGTTAAACTGCTGAAATACAACATGTCAAAAAGACAGCTGTTAAGATGCATAGAAGTGGAAGACAGACCTCCAGCAACACAACAGCAGTCTTTGAGGAAAAATCTACCTTGTTAGCATTGCAGTGTTATATGTAAAAAAGACCTCCGTTTACATGCAGAGAAGAGGAAGACAGACCTCCAGCAATACAACAGTCAGTAGGTTGGAAGCTACCTTGTTATCATTGCAGTATTATGAGTCAAAACAACCGCTGTTAAGCTGCTTAGAAGAGGGACCTCTACCAACACAATGACAATTAATACAATGGAATTCACCTTGTTATCATTGCAGTATCGGGTGTCAAAATGATCACTGTTGAGGTGCAGGGAAGAGAAAGAGATATCTCTAGCAACACAACAACAGTCGTTAGGTTGAAATCTACCTTGTTAGCATTGAATTGTTATGTCTCAAAAAGACCGCTGTTGAGGTGCAGGCAAAATGAAAAGAGACCTCTGGCAACACAACAACAGTCGTTAGGTTGGAATCTACCAGTTTAGTAGAGCAGTATTTTGTGTCAAAAAGACTGCTGTTAAGATGCAGGGAAGAGAAATAAGAGACCTCTAGCCAGTGACGTGCAGTCACTGGAGACACGTCACTGCGTTGTGCCTCAACATGGATTGCGGACTCGGCTAACTGCTGGCCTGCTGTGCAGTGAGACCGTATTGCTATATAAACTATATTATACATTTCCATAGTTTAGTTAGCTGAGGTATATAATGTATAGTGTATTTGGTCAACAACTGTATGTGTGTAACGTATTTCTTGTGCTGAGCAATCATAAAACTGCTGCGAAGACGCACTGGCTGAGGCTCGCAGTAATCCCGCCTCCTTGTGCCGGTTAATGCACCCCCGCCGTAGAATGCACCCCCTGAAGGGAGTGTTGTATCAACTAAAGCCCACACTTAAACTTTCCACGTGCAAGATTGATTCTATTTAAAAAAGTTATTTAATAAGAAGCCAAAAAGTGCAAAAACAATAATGTTCGTGTTGGAGGAGTTGTGAATGACTGCAGGGCCACAACATTAGGTACACCTGCAGACTGCAGCACATATTTCATATTTCATTCATTCACAACTCCTCCAACACGAACATTATTGTTTTTGCACTTTTTGGCTTCTTATTAAATAACTTTTTTAAATAAATTCAATCTTGCACATGGAAAGTTTAAGTGTGGGCTTTAGTTGATAGAACACTCCCGTTAGGGGGTGCATTCTACGGCGGGGGTGCATTAATCCAGCACAACAGTGGCGCATGGACTTCATTTATAAGTAAAGGTAAGACCATAATAACATTTTTTTTATCAAATGTGCTTTTTTTGTGTGCTACAGTTTGTATGTGTAAAGTTAAAGTTAAGTTAAAGTACCAATGATTGTGTCACACACACAGTAGGTGTGGTGAAATGTGTCCTCTGCATTCGACCCATCACTTGATCACCCCCTGGGAGGTGAGGGGAGCAGTGGGCAGCAGCGGCGCCGCGCCTGGGAATCATTTTTGGTGATTTAACCCCCATTTCCAACCCTTGATGCTGAGTGCCAAGCAGAGAAGAATGCTGGCATGAGCTTTTAAACATAACCCGTTAACTGCTGCCAATCAAATGGTGAATAAGATACTCTTTAGGGTTCATATGTTTGTAAATCTGACTGTGATGAAGTCAGTGCCTCACCAGTCATGAACCTCACAGCACGTTACTGCCTCTAGCAACACAACAACAGTTGTTAGTTTGAAATCTACCTGGTTTAACCTCTAAAGGCCTTAGTGGCCACATGTGTGGACAACACCTTTTAGCTTGTATTTCCAAAATTGTGTACACTACTGAATTGGGGTCTTATGCCGACATATGGACACTTATACTGCTATCTGGTGGTGTCAGAAGAGTATAACATACAATAGAATTTGGAAAAAAAAGTGCAAATTTTAAAATTTGCATGTCACTACACATGAAGTACACATTTGTGTACTTATGGACTAAGTACATCATATTAAAAGATGATTTTTAGTTCTTATTCTAATTAGGGTCCAATAAGCCCAAATAGCAAAGAGAATTTATAAAAGCATGTAAACAAACAGCTTGGGCCTTAAGAGGATATTGCATTATTATGTGGGATCTGAGCCGAGGATGTTGTTGTGGCTTGTGCAGCCCTTTGAGACACTTGTGATTAAGGGCTATACAAATACATTTTGATTGATTGATTGATGATTGAACACCACAGTCGTTAGGATGGGACCTACCTCATTAGCGTCCCATTCAGTTGTATCAACGTCACCCGAAACCAACAAATGCCTATGTCCTTTTATTTGATTGGTTAGTTGTTATTCAACTGCTGCCGTGTTGGCAGAGGTGTCGCTCCTTTGCATCTTAAGAGCTGTTTTGCACCACAATGGAGGGAAACCATTCTTTTCTGGGCATGTGGCCTTCCTGGAGAGTATAAATAGTTTGGATTTTGGCACCAAGCGCCCAGACTAGATCTGACCATGAAGTTTGTTTTAATGAGATGCGAGATGTCTTCTAAAACAAACTGAACAGTCCAGTTGTGATCAAATAAAACATGGATGCATGAGAATATCCACAGGACGGTTGTTAAAAACGAACTTGCCAGCGATATTGATGCTGACTGAGCAGTTTGAGCCTCACCACGATTACAACATTGGTTCTGTTGCTGCGGTGTTGTGCATAATTGTTCATAAATGACTAAGTGGTCAAAGACAGATTTTGTGCAACATTATTCAAGTAAAAAAATATAGTTGTTATATCGTCTAATACAGTGTTTGTCAACCACTAGTCTGGTGTGCCATGGGAGATTATGTAATTTTCACCTATTTGGGTTAAAAATATTTTTTGCCAACCAGTAATTATAGTCTGCAAAATATGTGTTGTTGTTGAGTGTCAGTGCTGTTTAGAGCTCGGCAGAGTAACCGTGTAATACCCTTCCATATCAGTAGGTGGCAGCCGGCAGCTAATTGATATGTAGATGTCGGAAACAGCGGGAGGCAGTGTGCAGGTAAAAAGGTGTCTAATGCTTAAACCAAAAATAGACAAAAAGTGAGTGGTGCTAAGAAAAGGAATTGAAGCTTAGGGAAGGCTATGCACAACAAAACTAAAACTGAACTGGTTGCTAAGTAAACAAAAACAGAATGCTGGAAGACAGCAAAGACTTACTGTGGAGCAAAGACGGCGTCTACAATGTACATCCGAACATGACATGATGATCAACAATGTCGCTACAGAGAAGGATAAAAACAACTGAAATATTCTTGATTGCTAAAACAAAGTAGATGCGGGAAATATTGTTCAAAGGAAGACATGAAACTGCTACAGGAAAATACCAAAACAAGAGAAAAAGCCACCAAAATAGGAGCGCAAGACAAGAACTAAAACACTACACACCGGAAAACAGCAAAAAAACCCTCAAAATAAGTCACAGCGTGATGTGACAGGTCGTGACAGTACACCTACTTTGAGACAAGAGCTATAGTGATGCATGCTTGTTTATGGTTTAAAGTCATATCCAACAATTGCGACGACAACTTTTTACTGTCAACTGAGTTTCGTTTTTTAATGATTTCTGCTGGTGGTGTGCCTCCGGAGTTTTTCCAACGCCAAAAATGTGCCTAGGCTCAAAAAAAGGTTGATAAACACTGGTCTACTACAAATTGAGCGAATATGTATGCATATTCCTTGCCAACAATGAATGAGCTCGTGTTAGTGCAGTGTAGCGCGTCACTGCCACCCAAACAGACAGTAAACATCTATCAGCAGCTCGGTGACAGATTGCACCATCTCCTGAGACCGAAGCTGTTTATGATATAGGCACCCCGGCCTATATGTTGCCTGGGGGGAGGAGGAGCGGTGGGGGATTGGTGCGAGGGCACCAATGGGCTCCACGCCGTATGCTACACAGATGCCTCCACTCGGCAAGACCTTCTTTTATGCACGTCCTCCCCCATCCGTAAACAAAGAGCGCCCTTTTCCCGGAAGTTTGAAAGAAAAAAAAAGTAATTCATTATTTTCATTATTTTGCTCTCCTGTCCTCGCCTTGCACCAGAGATGCATGGGAGCCGGGTCGGAATTAATGACATTCCATCGGCGCTAATGTTTGCCGCGTTTCATTAGCGCGGTGTATCTTTAATTTCCAATAAACGCAGTAATTAGGGGGGAGGGCGTCCGCCGAGACTGGGGGCTTGGCAGGCCGCTGTGCCGCCGCGGTAACTACTGCAACCGAATCGGCGCCGAGGTAACAGTAGCTGATGAGGACTTTCAGCTCAACCGAATCCCGCCTCACTGCGTGGGGAGGGCCGCGATTCAATTATATGAAAATAAAGCCCCCGATGCCTAAATCAGGTATTGAGAGGAATAAGAGAGCAAGAAAAACAAAAAGCATCCTTCAGACAAAAGACACTCACTGGTCACAATATTAGGTACACATGCATGAACAGTAAAACAAAAAAATATAGCAATTGATGAACAAGATATGTGTGATTGTGATGCGCAACCAAAATGTGAGCTGTTTCTAATATGTTGGTTACCTCGCTTAGTTACATGGTAGAGTCAAGATAGTAGAAACAGCCTTCCCGATGGTTGGTTGGTTGTTGACTACAAGCACAGTAAACACATTACTTTAATACTGTCAATCGTGTCAATCAAAACAAAATGCAGCTCTTGTCTTGTACATAGTATTAGAAATAGGGTTGTACGGTATTAGTATAGTACCGCGATACTAATTAATCATATTCAGTACTATACCGCCTCTAAAAAGTACCAGTCCACCACTGTCTTCTTTCGTTTTTTATTTTTTTAAATTTATATTATGTTTATAAACTAAGAAATTATGTCCCTAAACACATGAGGACTTTGAATATGACCAATGTATGATCCTGTAACTACTTGGTATCAGATTGATACCCAAATTGGTGGCATCATCCAAAACTAATGTAAAGTATCCAAACAAAAGAATAATAAGTGATTATTACATTTTATCAGAAGTGTAGATAGAACACGTTAAAAGAGAAAGTAAGCAGATATTAACAGTAAATGAACAAGTAGATTAATAATTCATTTTCTACCACTTGTCCTTAATTTTGACAAAATAATAGAATGGAAAATGACACAATATGTTACTGCATATGTCAGCAGACTAAATTAGGAGCATTTGTTTGCTTACTTACTACTAAAAGATACGTTGTCTAGTATGTTCACTATGTTATTTAAGGACAAACTTGCAATAAGAAACATATATTTAATGTACCCTAAGATTTTTTGTTAAAATAAAGTCAATAATAAAAAATGTTGTGGTCCCCTTTATTTAGAAAAGTATCAAAATACATGTTGGTACCGGTACCAAAATATTGGTATCGGGACAACACTAATTAAGAACAAAGTTTAAATTATTTATGAGAATTTTCAGGGAATATATCGTCAGTGTTAGGCAGTGGCGACGCAACATAGCTTAACTACATTTCGCAGTACCGATTCCTCTAGCTTTGTTTTTTTCAGACCCATGTAGCAAAGCAGCTTCCTTCAAACGCTACACACTGCAGAATGGGTGATGGGTTAGTTTACGATTGGCTAACGCTATGGCAACGCATGACCGATAATCGATTATTGTGATGAAAATGCAAATATCCTGTAATGTTCACGAGTATACATTTATGAAAAAATATTTATGCTGAGTGTAAACATTTGTCATAGAGCAATTTGAAGTACAAAAAAAGGGTTAGGATTAGGGTGAGAATTTTTTGTTTTTTTCAATCAAGTTTTAATACTGTGAGAAAAGATGCCATAGTTATGTTTTTAAAAGTTATATTTGTAATAGGAGAAAACAATGTCATGTTAAAAGAAAAAAGTAATTTGAATAAAGTTGTGCTATACTGTTGTTTTACAAGAAAATACAAACGTGCACAATCAGAATATTCTATGTCATTATACAAATGTACAATGAAATTATGCTGACTCATCCAGTTTTTTGTGGAAAAAGATTAAAAGCCATTAAAATATGGATGCAATAGAAAAAACGCCTTAATAATGTCACTAAACAAATAAAAACGGACACTAACGCAACAATAAATAATGCATACACTAAATAGTGCAAACAATATCAGTGCAAAAGGGAGCGTGCAAACTGAAACACGTATTTGTGTTTCTTTGATGACGATGTAGTTACGTAGAGGGAAGTAATAAACCCCCGGAGCATGATTTTCCATTTTAAATTGTTTCATACTCATACTCATTTGAGTATGCATGTGTGCCTAATCAAGTGTCCACTGAGTTCTTATTACACTAATCTAAACCCCTTAAAGATAATCAAAAACTCATTTTTTATTTTTTATTTTTTTTTAGGTTTTCACAAAGTTGCTTGTCAAAAATCACTAAAAAGAGGGTGGCAAAAACATTCCCGGGATGTTTAAAAAAAAAAAAAAAAAAGGCAAATTACACTAGCTATTGTTCACTATTGTGAGCACAAAGGGCAGAAGGACGGATTAATCCCTCACATTATAGTCAAAGGACTAGTCAGACTCATGTACTGAGAGGCAATTTACCATCCTGACCTTTCAATCTTTCAAATGTTCACATATCTTCCCTCCCTTACACACACACACACACACACACTTTTGAGTGCAAGTACAGTAATCATTTAAAGACTTTTTTTTTGTCCCTCTCAATGTAACTTGATGAGCGGATAAAAATGGAGCTTGAAAGTAGGGAGCTGAATGGCAGCGAGATGATGATAATGACAGAGAGAGAGAAGAAGAAGAAGGTAGGATTTCTCTGTGTGAAGGATGCCGGCAGGTGAGACAACAATGAGAGCAGACACTGATTACTGTGTGAGGAACATGGTTTTATGCCGATACCGACCAACTAAGTGTGAGATCGGCCGATACCGACCGCATGCAATAACTGTATTTTTTAATATGTTTATGGTAAGTGCTGTTGACGGTGTAACAATATCAACACGATATTTCAACTAGTTCCTATATTATTATATTATATTATATTATTATATAATAGTGAGGTGAAGTGAAGTGAATTACATTTATATAGCGCTTTTTCTCAAGTGATTCAAAGCCCTTTACATTGTGAAACCCAATATCTAAGTTACATTTAAAGCAGTGTGGGTGGCACTGGGAGCAGGTGGGTAAAGTGTCTTGCCCAAGGACACAACGGCAGTGACTAGGATGGCGGAAGCGGGGATCGAACCTGCAACCCTCAAGTTGTTGGCACGGCCGCTCTACCAACCGAGCTATACCGCCCCTAATAGATACAATATATAACAAATACAATTACCATGTACAATATTACAGTATATGTAGCAGTGTATAGGACATTCCCCAATTTGTCACGTTTCATGTGTCAGGTAAAGCACGACGAATAGGACCGTATGACTCCCCTTCCTATTGTAACTCTTTTAGGTTTTGCTCACATTTGTTTTCTTTTATTTAGACTCGCCGAGTTGGTGATTTACGAATCACTCGTAGCAAAAATGTGTTTGAAGAAGTCCAAAACAAGATAAAATACAAATAAAATCAAGATTATAATTAAATGGGAAATAGTAAATATTAAAAGTACATCAAACAAACCTTTAACAAAGTGATCACTACAAACTCGCACGTTCTTCGAGTGTGTGCCACTTTTCTCCTCGTATTTTTGGAAAAATTTTGCTCTATTCCTGCTCAGTGGCCTTGTGGTTAGAGTGTCCGCCCAGAGATCGGTAGGTCGTGAGTTCAAACCCCGGCCGAGTCATACCAAAGACTATAAAAATGGGACCCATTACCTCCCTGCTTGACACTCAGCATCAAGGGTTGGAATTGGGGGTTAAATCGCCGAAATGATTCCCGAGCGCGACCACCGCTGCTGCTCACTGCTCCCCTCATCTCCCAGGGGGTGGAACAAGGCGATGGGTCAAATGCAGAGGGTAATTTCACCACACCTAGTGCATGTGTGTGTGTGACTATCAGTGGTACTTTAACTTCCGCTCTTCTTGATTGCCTCTCAAGGAACTCTAAAGAAGTGTGTATCTTTTTTCACGATTTGAACAGTTCGTATAGCCGAAATCACGATTTTCTTCGAGAAAGGCTAAATGGTGCTTAGTACCCATTGGGAACAGACGCTGACTTGACCACCACACATATTTAAAGAGGCAGACGCGAGCTGAATGTGACGTCATGTACAAACCCCGTTTCCATATGAGTTGGGAAATTGTGTTAGATGTAAATATAAATGGAATACAATGATTTGCAAATCCTTTTCAACCCATATTCAATTGAATGCACTACAAAGACAAGATATTTGATGTTCAAACTCATAAACTTTTTTTTTTTTTTCAAATAATAATTAACTTAGAATTTAATGGCTGCAACACGTGCCAAAGTAGTTGGGAAAGGGCATGTTCACCACTGTGTTACATGGCCTTTCCTTTTAACAACACTCAGTAATCGTTTGGGAACCGAGGAGACACATTTTTTAAGCTTCTCAGGTGGAATTCTTTCCCATTCTTGCTTGATGTACAGCTTAAGTTGTTCAACAGTCCGGGGGTCTCCGTTATGGTATTTTAGGCTTCATAATGCGCCACACATTTTCAATGGGAGACAGGTCTGGACTACAGGCAGGCCAGTCTAGTACCCGCACTCTTTTACTATGAAGCCACGTTGATGTAACACGTGGCTTGGCATTGTCTTGCTGAAATAAGCAGGGGCGTCCATGGTAACGTTGCTTGGATGGCAACATATGTTGCTCCAAAACCTGTATGTACCTTTCAGCATTAATGGCGCCTTCACTGATGTGTAAGTTACCCATGTCTTGGGCACTAATACACCCCCATACCATCACAGATGCTGGCTTTTCATATTTGCGCCTAAAACAATCCGGATGGTTCATTTCCTCTTTGGTCCGGAGGACACGACGTCCACAGTTTCCAAAAACAATTTGAAATGTGGACTCGTCAGACCACAGAACACTTTTCCACTTTGTATCAGTCCATCTTAGATGAGCTCAGGCCCAGCGAAGCCGACTGCGTTTCTGGGTGTTGTTGATAAACGGTTGAAAATGATTTGCAAATCATTGTATTCCGTTTATATTTACATTTAACACAATTTCCCAACTCATATGAAAACGTGGTTTGTAAATCCAAGCAATATATCTGCATTTTTTTTCTGCCTCTTTTTAGCAGTTTTTGGCTATTTAGAATGCACAGAAAAGGGAAAGACTTGTGTTTTGCTGGAGGGAAAACAGTACAATATGGCTGTGTTCCGCCATTAGTGTTTGATGTTTGAGGGATTTGTTGCCCGTAAAAATCGTAATTGGACCTGTCGCCAAATTATATGATCATTTGAACCATGATCCAACCTTACCGGGTTACTATTCACCGCCCCTGAGGCTAAGCCCCTCCCTTGTATAGCAGATTAGAGGCCATAGAAAGGGCACAGCCCACCATAGTCCCTGCTTCCAGCTGAACTCCACGGGATTGATCCATATTATGTGGCGCCCTGATGTGCCAGCATGTGGGATCCATAATGTCAGGCATCTCCATATCCCGAGGACGGTGATTAGTTAGTCCGGCTGCTCGCACTTCACTCAGGAGAGCCATACCAGTTGACGTCGTTATGGAAATTTACGGCGACTGTCTTTACTTCGCTCACTTTTAGACCGGGTGTCACAATAAAGTGCATGAGGAACTCCATGCCACCTCAGAAAGCCCCAGAATGCGCCTCCGAGCCCCACATCCCGGCCAGGTTGATCTTTAGGTGAACATATGGCCGGAGGGTCGAGAAAGCGCCGCGTCTCGGCAGGCTGGATTAGGAAAGGCGTAACAGGCTGGCAAGGGAGCGGTGACGGGCTCATGATGTACTGCAGCAAGGCCAGAGCGCAGATGCCGGAGCGGGCAGGGAGGCTTAAGTCATCGTTATGGCTCTGTCTCGTGGAAAGAAACGGCGCTGCGATGCGTGACTGAGGCGAGAGGTCCGCGTTATTTAGCTTGGTCACCTTCCTCATTAGGCGGGGGAAACAACAAACCTCTCACCACTCAGAAACTGACAAATTGAGAGAGGAGCCCAAATAATTTGTCGGAACTTTAACATGGGGCAGCATCACATCTGCCGGATCCGGTTAACTTTTCTTGCACACAGTAGTAAGAAGAAGGTTCCACTTCTAATACCACGCCCAGAATATTTGTTTTTCCTTTTCTTTCATTACTGCATTTGTCTACTCTTGCATGTTATTGATTATTTTTCATTCTTTGGTGTCGCATGTTTAGTGTAACAAGATACCGTAAATTCCAGACTATAGGCCGCTACTTTTTTCCCACGCTTTGAACCCTGAAGCTTATAAAACGGTGCTGCTAATTTCTGGATTTTTCTCTGCTGACGGCCTCAAATCAATTAGATTTCAATAAACACATGCAAATACACTTTAATGGTGTGTTATTGTTTGTGCTACGGCGCCATCTTTTGGACGATTTTGCACACTGCAGGTGCAGCTGGAAGCTTTGACCTGGAAGTACAAGTGCAGTTCTGTCTTCTAAGCGTCCTTAGCGTTTCTACTCGTATGGATTCCTCATTTATCACGACAAGCGACATTTGTAAGTTTTACAATACAACTAAAACTATTCATACTTACTAAACTGTCCCGTGTGTGATGTCTGTAGGAGTGTTTTCATGCTATCATAATGTAATCAAGCTAGTGTCATTAGCATTAGCCAATATGCTAACACATTGACAAACGTCTGTGTTAGTGTTATTAACTTAAAATGGCATTCTTTTAGTATTCTTTCAGTTTCACAAATGACTTAGTAATTGTCACCGTGGAGTTATTGAGTCTGTTTAGCTGATTAAAGAGCTATGTAAATGAAAAAAAATTAAAAAAAATAAAATACATTTAAAAAAATAAAAAATTAAAAAAAAAAAAAAAAATATATATATATATATATATATATATATATATATATATAAAATATATATATTAAATATATATATATATACATATATATATATATATATATATATATATATATATATATATATATATATATATATATATATATATATATATATATATATATATATATATATATATATATATATATATATATATTATATAAAATATATAAATAAATAAAATTAAAATAAAAAAAATAAAATATATATATATATATATATATATATATATATATATATATACATATATATATATTTTTTTAATGTATAACATTTATGAATAAATAAATTTAAAAAAATGTTAAATTTAAAATATATATATATATATATATATATATATATACATATATATATTTTTTTTTTTATTGTATTTTTTATTTTTTATTTTATTTATTTATTTTTAAAAAAAAATTATTTATTTCTTTTATTATTATTTTTTTTAATTATTTTTTTTCAAATACTGTAACTTATTTCACTTTCTTTTTTCCTAAAATTTTGTGGGTGCGGCTTGTTTACAGGTGCGCTCTTTCGTCCGGAAAAGATGGTACATGCTACTGTACTTTAGATACTGCATTATTTTCTTCATGAAAGGGATACAAAAATTAAGCATGGAGATCTGTATGACTGTACCACGTTGCCCTTTCTGCAATCGGCAGAGTGCACCCCGGCAAGAATGAGGCGGTAGATGGCGACAGCTTCTGCTACAGTATACAAATATTGCCATAACAGCACAAAATATGTCAACACATACTCAAGAAAGCCACACGTAGTGTGTGGGTGAAATAATTACGATGGTGGGACAATACCCTTTTTTAATGTGATTTGATTGAAATGGCTAAATGACGACATTCTTGAACATTTTTAAAACAAATATTTTTCAAAAATTCTGTATTTGTTGCAGAAAAGATGTTGAAGAATAAATCCCCTTTTTTTATCTGGATTTTTTAATGTACTAATTTCATGGACCATCTAACAAACTGACCAACACTGTTCAAAACAATAACCCTCCTGGGCTTCAGGGAGGTAACAATAAGAGGCAAATTAACCTGCTCTGTACTCTACATTGACTATTATAAGACCCCTTTTCCCCTGAAAAACACGTTCAAAAAGATGGGAATTTGTATGTTTCATTTCTACAGACCTGTACTTAGAAATAAACCCAGGTTTGCACAATTCGCACAAATGTCCATCGCAGAGGATGGTGGTTTTTCAGGATGATAAACAATGTCTTCCAAGCAAGTCAGAGCTTTTCTTCCTGTTACTCACATACGCCAGTAACCAAGAGGATGCATCAGCGGCACTATTGAAGACCGGCTGGGAAAAGTGTCTCAAACCTCACTCGCAAGTTGTGAGGTTAATTTTAAGATGCACAATAAAGCAGAATTAAACTACTGTCCAGCAGCTAAGGATTATGAGACTCTACCTCATTGTAACCTATTGCAAGAAACCAATAATTACAATCTAAACTTTCTAAAATCAGGGCTTGAAAACAAGTATATTCTCCTGAGAACTAATGTCCTCTGCAGTAGACATTTGAGTTTTGCTTAACAAAGTTGTCCTTTGATACGTGAGCAAACTGAGCAAACACAATTGTTCACTAATGAGGACGGTGGTTCTCAATAGGATTATAAAGGCTGGGATCCATATGGCCCCACTCCTGGGTGGATCTCACATGAGAGGAAGAGAGGGTGTTAATCATTTTGCAATGCAGTCTGCTGAAAATGATGGAAAGCACCACTCTACGTAGCAGCTGAAGCTGTGGTCAAAGTTGAAATTGCCACAAAAGTCATTTTAAGATATTCAACACTCTACTGCCATCTGGCGGATAAAGTGAATAGTGCACCCCCGGGCCCCATTTGTCACGTTTCATGTGTCAAGTTAACCACGACAAATGGGGCCATACAAATCCCCTTCCTACTGTATATGATAGTCTATATGGTAGTGATTACCATTTAGGATTTATACATTTAGATGTGTAATACTTTTCAGTATGTCTGATTACATTTTCCAGATTTCCCCACAAAAAATAAATGTCTAAATTCCTCTTGTGCCTAACAATGTGCGTCCATTAACGGCATCCAAACTCTTCCATATTGCGCTTCTTCAGCATTTCGGACTGGAACGATTCGCCAGAGATAACGCGTAAATTGAAGTGACGTAGGAAATATGTTTCCTCTCGCCGTAACGTCCTTACTGAGCTTTTACTTTTCCTCGTAGCTGCATATGCTTCTGCTTAAAGCACCACCGAGATTTATGCCGTTGTCAGCTCACAAGGGTGCAATCAGGAATAAAGATCCCATAAACTTCATCTGATGTGTCCGCAGGTACGGCGGTATACTGCTGATGGCGAATAATCACCCTCCGACCGTAGCTCTGGATTATTGCCATTATTGTTATGATTAGTATTGTTAGCATTAGTATTTGCACATATTATTCAAAGCTTTGTTGATTAATAAGTTATGGTAATGTAACACAATTGGCCATTTCTATAATGCAAGGCTTTAGTGCGATTTTTCCACTTTCCAATACCTGAGCATTTTTGCATTTTACTTCTATTGTGCTGTATGACTGCATTTTCCCTCACTTTGTGGATTATTTAAGGTCCTTTTATTTATTTATTGTGTTAAGATAAGTTAAAGTCTAGTTAGTTGTGACTGTCATTGATCACGCTCACAAATATGGCCATGAGACAGCTAGTTTATTGTTGGTTTGACTTTTGGATTATTTTGAGTATTAAACTTTGTATTAATTCTACTGTGAAATGTGAGTTATTATTAAGAATTGGCATGGTGCAATCAGTTTACATTCATTCTATAACTCATGCATGAGTGTGTCCATGCAATCAAGCCGTGCCCTGGCCAACTTCTTCCATCCATCCATCCATTTTCTACCGCTTATCCCTTATGGGGTTGCGGGGGGTGCTGGAGCCTATCTCAGCTACAATCGGGCGGAAGGCGGGATACACCCTGGACAAGTCGCCACCTCATCGCAGGGCCAACACAGATAGACAGACAACATTCACACTCACATTCACACACTAGGGCCAATTTAGTGTTGCCAATCAACCTATCCCCAGGTGCATTTTTCCAATCATGCAAAAATAGGGGAAGCGTGAATCAGTCATGTCTTTATATTCCAGATAATGTCCAAAGTTTACAAGAAAAGGTACAAAAATAGGTTGGTAGGTTCAAAGGGAAAGGAAAAGTGTTCAATATCTCCTACTGCAGTGAACCCAATTTAAAACTGCTATACCGTAATTAAAAAAGTGGAAAAAAACATAATAAATAGGCCAAAATGATGAAGAAAGTAGGGTTGTTATTAATAAGTGGTTGGCGAAATGGCCGGTTATGGACCCCTCAATCGATAATATTCCTCTGTGAATCTGAAAAGTAAACTACATCTCCCAGAATTTCCTGCGTAGGGTGAACGTGTACATGTATGTACATGTACATGCTGTGTAAATATAGATCTATTAAGAGTTTGAGCAGAAATATGTTCTACAGGAATCAACTATACACCATAAAACATTAACAAAATGCTATGTCACATTAATGTTTTTTAAAATAATAACTTTGTAAAATGAAAAAAAAGAAAACACAAGCAATGTAAAAAACATGGTGTTTACTATTTAATATCAATATAAAACACAAAGCATTTTGACTAATGAAGAACCACCAAGTGGTTCAGTGCAACAGTTTGGCCGACAAAAATAAACAGGAGTAATGCCTCACACACGTAATACACAATCTTCATAGCCTGCATTCAGTTTGATAAGATGACAAAACATTATAGGTGGTATTGATGTTATTTCAACACTGATTCATTTTGCAGTTAAATAAAGGACAAGTGATCATCCCAATAAAAAAACTTTATAGACTTTATAAAAAAGTTGTGGCAACGTTCATGACACATCCCCTGCTGCATGTTTCCTCACCTCATTGATGCTCAGTCACAGCAGCTGATGGACGCTGTATTGAGAAAATGATTAAATAGTTTTCTCCTTCGCTGTATGTATTTAGTGTGAGACAAATGAGTCCATCTCCAATATTGTCCACACCTGTCTCCATCTATAAACAGCAGTGCACTCTTGAACGCACGCAGAGACTCCACGGAAATTAAGCGAGGGAAAAAGAAGGTAAACCCATCGCTCGTCTCTGTTTACTCCGAGGGGAAATCTTCGTAGCCAAGTCCGTGTAGTTGTGTTCCGCCATGTTTTTTAAAGCCAAACGACGCTAGTGCGCATTCGCCAGCGCTGCCATGACTCAGTTTCCAGGAAGTAAGCAGTGTTGCCTAAAATACATGAATGAACTCCGGTTTTTCGGTAATTGAAAATTTAAACGTTATTACTAACCGTCGGGAATTTTACTGCGGTTTATCATTATACCGTTTACCGTTATATCCCGAGTTGCAAGTGATCAATGCTTATTTATCCATCCATCTTCTACCACTTGGCACTGAAACAAAATTAAATGTAAAACTGCATCAATTTACATAAATGTAAGATGCCTCAATAATCGATTTGTAATCGAATCGTAGCTCCTGAATCGTAATCGGATTGCAGTCATGAGGTGCTGAAAGATTCTTTCCTCTAATTGTGAACATTATTTTACACTTCTTACACTGACTGTTTACACTGTCAATTTATAGACACTCAACTGAAAGTATATTAGTTTTATATGTGTCTGTGTGTGTATATATATACATATATATATATATGTATATATATGTATATTTGTACAGTACAGGCCAAAAGTTTGGACACACCTTCTTATTCAATGCGTGTTCTTTATTTTCATGACTATTTACATTGTAGATTGTCACTGAAGGCATCAACACTATGAATGAACACATGTGGAGTTATGTACTTAACAAAAAAAGGTGAAATAACTAAAAACATGTTTTATGTTCTAGTTTCTTCAATATAGCCACCCTTTGCCCTGATTACTGTTTTGCACACTCTTGGCATTCTCTCGATGAGCTTCAAGAGGTGGTCACCAGAAATGGTTTTCACTTCAAAGGTGTCATAGTTTTGATGCCTTCAGTGACAATCTACAATGTAAATAGTCATGAAAATAAAAAAATGCATTGAAATGAGAAGGTGTGTCCAACATTTTGGCCTGTACTGTATATATGTATATATAAATGTATGTCCTTGTTTGTTGCAATAAATATGATTAGAGCATTTGAGCATTATGTTTGTGTTCAATTACAGTCACTGCGTTTATCCTAAAGATTCCTGCTACTCCATTTTACACACTATGGGATTTTTAAGTCATTATTGTGTGTGTGGGTGGGGAACATATACCACAATTACATCGTACCGTGGCCTCAATACCGTGATAAATATCGTACCATGGGATTTTGATACCGTTGCATCCCCATAAATTAGCAGTTATACCTTTGGGATTTTGAATGGACACAGCCGCTATGCTGCTAAACCAAACTAAAACTATTGCAAAAAATATAATGAGCAGAATTTTATATTAGAATTGTATCTTTCAGGCAATTCAGTCCATCAAAATAGAACAAGCAAACACCTGTAGAGCACCACTAACACGTTGATGATCAGCTACTGAAGTGCCTGGTCGCCATAATTATGTGCCCCCACCCTCTAGTGCTGGGGTGTCAAACTCATTTTAGATCGGGGGCCACATGGAGAAAAATTTACTCCCAAGTGGGCCGGACTGGTAAAATCACAGCACGATAACTTAAAAATAAAGACAACTTCAGATTGTTTTCTTTGTTTAAAAATACGACAAGCACATTCTGAAATTGTACAAATCATAATGTTGTTGGGTTTTTTTTACACTTACATGTTGCGATTAATAGTATTCTATCTTTATTTGTTGTTATTTATATTTTCTGAATAAATTATGGATAGATAGATAATACTTTATTGATTCCTTCAGGAGAGTTCCCTAAGGAAATCAGATTACAGAAAACACAGAGTGAGATGTTCTACCTCTTGTGCGAAACACATGCATAAAATGACTTAACACATTAAAATGAACAGTGAACGTGAATGGAAGACCTGACGGATAAAATTTACGGGTGCGCATCATCAGTAGTGTTCCTCTGGGTCATTGGATGTTTCGGCCTTTAACACTATACACCCTCTCCAGAGGCGGCCAGCTACAGGATGATCAGACCTTAGCTTGCGACCCAAGCCCAATTAGCCATAAAAGTCACCTTGTTGGCAGACCTATCAGGGAACTATGCATGGCAGGGGCGTCCGGTTCCCTGAGTCAGCTTTGCCTGACCGCATACCTCCTGCTGCACTAGTTGGGGGCCCAATTGGGGTCATTCCTCCTCAGCCAGAGCCACCTGCTGCTCTTTTCGGCTGCTTCAGATGCGGCTTTGATGGCTGTACGCAGGCACTGACCCCTGACTCCCAAGTCCCTCAGCAGTTTTGCGGTAGAGGTTCCCACAAAGCCTCTGCACCCAACCTCCACAGGTCAGTATTCCAGCCGCGATTTTGAGCTTCCGCGGCCAGCTCGGAATACCGCAAATATTTCCTCTCATATGCCTCCTCCATGGATTCCTCCCAGGGTACAGTGAGCTCAACAATAAAGGCCTTTTTGTGGGAAGTGGACCAGAGCACTAAGTCAGGCCTCAAAGTGGTAGTGGCGATCTCGCTGGGGAAAATCAGCTGTTTGCCAACATCTGCCAGCATCTTCCAGTCGCGTGCTGGACACAGCTGACTTCTCTCTGACGGGTTAACGTTGCGCCCGGCAACTGTGACCCCTTCACGGACAAAGGTAGTTCTCCATGAGGTTTTAGATGGTGGTGGTAGTGCATTGATGTTGGATCGTTTTACCTCCAGTGTGGAAGCAAGACTCTTCAAAACTTGGTTGTGGCGCCAAGTATATCGCCCCTGAGTGAGGCTGGTTTTGCAACCTGTGAGTATGTGTCGGAGGGAGGCTGGCTTAGTACAAAGGGCGCATGATGGATCTTCGCCAAACCACTGCTGGAGATTGGTTGGGGTCGGAAGGACATCGTAGGTAGCTCTGATGGCAAAGCTTAAGCTCCTTGCATCCATGGCCCATACATCCCTCCAGCTCAACTTCTTTCTTTCAACGCCTTCCCACCGAGTGCACCGACCCTGTTTGCCAAGGGTGACTGCCTTGGCCCATCTCAGGGCCTCCTCTTGACGCCGTACTTCCTCCACCACCATCTTCCTCCGTGTTGGCACATTGGCACTTCTCCAGGCAGGGCGACTAGACATAAGACCAAGGCCTCCTCTACCTTGCTGAACATTCCCCACAATGTCAGCATGTCTGAGAGCTGCTGTTGCCTCTTCAACTGCTCTTGCTGGTGTCCACTTGCGCCCTGAAACCAATGTTGGTGCATTTTCCCTAACCGCTGGATCTTTGGATTCATTCAAGGTCAACTGCAGTCGTGTTTTGGCACACTTGAACTCCTCTGTAAGACTGGTAAGGGGCAACTTGAGGATACTGTCACCGTAAAGGCCTATGGTGGTGAGACAGCGTGGAACTCCAAGCCACTTTTTTATGTAGCCGGTGACTCTTCTCTCCAGCTTCTCCACCGTTGAGATGGGCACCTCATAGACTGCCAGGGGCCACATCACCCGGGGTAGTAAGCCAAACTGAAGGCACCAGGACTTGAGCTTCCCAGGCAGTTGGGTATTGTCAATCACCAGTAGGCCTCTTTTGATATCATTGCACAACTGCTTCACCTGTTTATCTTTATCTCGTAGACTTGCATTATATCGCCTTCCTAGACTTTTGACTGGCTGCTCGGATATAGTGGGGATTGGCTCATCTCCAATGAAGAACTGCAAATCAGCGAGCACTCCCTTCACCACTGAGATGCTGCGTGACTTGGATGGGTTAATCTTCATCTGAGCCCAACTGATGTTCTCCTCGAGTTTTCTGAGTAATCTCCTGGTGCAAGGGATGGTGGTAGTCAGAGTGGTGATGTCATCCATGTAGGCTCTGAGGGGAGGGAGGCGCCTGCAAGAGCCCAGTTTTTGTCCACCTACGACCCATTTTGAGGCTCGAATAATGATCTCCATGGCCATGGTAAATGCCAAGGGAGATACAGTACATCCGGCCATGATGCCTATTTCCAGGTGCTGCCATGAGGTGGTAAATTCTGGTGTTGAGAAGCAGAACGGCGAGGTCATGAAAGTAGACTTTCACCAAGGTTGTGATGGTGTCCGGGATGTTAAAGAATTTGAAGGCAGTCCAGAGGAGCTCATGGGGCACAGAGCCAAAGGCATTTGCGAGATCCAAGAAGACTGCGTGAAGGTCCCTTTTCTCCCGCTTTGCCATTTGGATTTGGTGCCAGATCATACTGGCATGTTCTAGGCACCCAGAGAAGCCTGGTACTCCTGCCTTCTGAACAGATGTATCTATATAGTTATTTCTGTGCAGGTACTCGGCCATCCTTTGTGCAATAACACTGAAGAAGATCTTACCCTCCACGTTTAGCAAGGCAATTGGGTGGAACTGACTGATGTTTGCGGCCTCTTTCTCCTTTGGAATAAGGATCCCACCTGCCCTACGCCATGCTTTAGGAATGGTTTTCTTCTGCCATACCGTTCTCATGAGTCTCCAAAGAATCCTGCAGACATCTGGTGCGTTCTTGTAAACCTTGTACGGGACTCCGTTTGGCCCAGGAGCTGAAGCTGTTCTTGCCCGATGGACAATCCTCTCGACCTCCTTCCATGTTGGAGGACCGGTCTCAAATTGATGCTTTGGGGGGTCGATTGGTGGAATGTCTGGCGGAATGGCCATGTGTTCATGACGCCTTGGATCAGAGTG